>NC_009389.2:100000-275694 GCF_000002875.2 Leishmania infantum JPCM5
CCCACACCCCTTCAGCGCTTTACAACGGCGCGCTCCTCTTTTTTTTTATTGTCCTGTGCGAGGGTCCATGCGGCGGCGACTCTTCGCATTTGCGCGTGTCCGCGGCACCGCGGCGGTAGCGACGCCAACCGTCGGCGTGGTGGCAGCACTGCAACGCCGCGGTGCTGCGTCCAAGGTGACGTCAACGACTCTGGGCAGCCCTGCAAAATCATCGCATCACACAACGTCGTCGACGGCGCCGCGCACGATCATCGCGAACGCCGCAGCGCAGTTCAGCGGCACCTACCTAGACGTCGCCTGGACGCGGCAGTTCATCCTCGGCTCTCTGCTACAGCGCTATGACCCTCTGCGATACGCACCGTCATCACCATCCTCCCCATCCTCGATCACCGCTCGGTTGGTGGAGTCGGCCTTGTTGGAGTCGCAGAGACTCCTTAGCTCAACTTGGAAGCTGCCCGTGCGGCCCCTCGACGCAGTGAGTGAGGCACGCATCCTTCGGCTATTGGCCCGCTACGCCGCTGGCGAGGGCATCCTCTCCGACACGGCTCTAGAGATGCTGCAGCGCGTCTTGGCACGCCTCCCTGGTGCCCCGGCGTGCATCTCCGACCCTGTGCATATGCGCACCCTGCTGGAACTCATCGGGTATGTTGAGCCTGGCGACAACCTCAGCCGGGTCGCGTACGCTGGGGAGCTGCGCTACCCCCCACAGGCGCACGCCTTCATGACGGAGCTGCTGGCGGAGGTCCGACAGCGCGACGGCGGCGACGCCTTCGACGCCATACGCGAGCGCCGGACGGGGCCGGGGTACGCCATCGACTCCGCCACGACGAGCGAGGTCGACGATGCCATCGGTGTCTCCGTGGATGGGGCAACGGGTGCAAAGTACTTTGTCGTGTACGTCTCTGATGCAACCGTCTACTGCCCCTTCGACAGCACCCTTGAGCAGTTGACGGCGCGGCGGCTGACGACAACCACCTACCTGCCGGAGGGCGTCTTCTTCATGCTCCCAAAGCCCATCGTCGAGGCGGCCACGTTGCGCGAGGACCGACCGTGTCGCACGTTCAACGTCATCTTCCAAATCGATGAGTCCACCGGCGAGGTGAAGAACTACTCCGTCGCCGTGGGATGGCTGGACCAGCTGCGGCGCATCACGTACGATCAGGTGCAGGAAATCATCAACGAGGAGGAAGGCAGGGAGGATGGCGATGAGCACGACAGCACCGCCGTTGTGGCGGCTGCGCACGACAAACACACATCTTCCTCGCCGCCTCTCTTGGCTGAGTGCGCCGGGAGCGCGCATCCCCCACCGGCGTGGATGACGCGTGAAGACAAGGACAACCTCTTTTACATTCTTCGCTGTGCCCGTCTTCGGCTGCGCGCTCGACTGGAGAGGCAGCAGCGACAGCGACAGCAACATCACCGCGGGGCCGGGGGCAAGGACTGCGGAGACGAGGGGGTGCCGGCGACGCCGCCAGTGGACTTCAGCCTACCCGACCCCCTCATCGAAGTCAAGGGCACCGAGGTGCTCTCCGTCACGGATCAGGTCATCTCCACCCAAGACGCCCGCCTTGCCGTGGCGGAGCTGATGATCGCCGCGAACGAGGTGTGTTCACGCGTTGCACAGGCCAACCACATCGCAATGCCGTTCCGCGGCACTCGCGCTCTTTCCAGCGATCATCTCGTGGCGCATTACTACACAGAGCCTGAAGGTGTGCGCACGCTGACGTCACTCGACGCCTCGCACATCTTCCTGGCCGAAGCCATGCAGTCCTCCGTGCGTCGCCTCAGCACCGTGACACGCGCCATCTACCATCACGTCCCTCTGCACCATGCCGGGCTCGACACGACCTTCTACACCCACAGCACAAGTCCGCTGCGTCGGTATGCCGACATGCTCGTGCACCATCAGCTCAAGACGTGGCTCTGGCAGCAGCGCCGCGGTGGCGGCAGTAGTGACCACACCAGTGCGGCCTCCACCTCTGCCGCGCGTGCTGCCATGGTGGCCGCGCCTCAGCAGCTCATTCCCGAGCATGCCATGGCTTCTCTGTGCGCCATGATCAGCGCGAAGCAGGAGCGCGCCAGTCTCCTGCAGGACAACAGCACGCGTTTTTGGATTTTGCGGTACCTCGAGGACTTGGAGCGTGCCTCGGCCAACGCCGCCGCCGCTGCTCGTGGTGGTAGTGATGGTGACGCGCATCACAAGAAAACCTACCTGTGCTTGGTTGGTGAGACACGCCGCGTGGTGGCTGCGCCGGCGTACAGCCGCTTCGCGTGCTCCTCGGCGGAGATGTCACAGCTACTGTCCCTACCGCTGACAGCGCCGTCCACCACCTCGAGCACAGTGCGGCGCCCCGCATCGCTGCAGATGGATGCCGTTGCGCGTTGGCGGCAGGAGACCCCCGAGTTCACCTACGTCTCGGACGTGTACATCCCGGAGGTGCAGCTGGCGCACACTATCACTCACCACCGCGACGACGTCCTTGTCGGGGCTGTGCTGGAATGCCACATCACTCGCGTGCAACCTACGCAAGGGGTGTTGGAGTTGGCCATCGAACGCGTCTTACCTGGCGGCGATGAGCGGCACTACGAGCGCCTCTGGATGGGTGGGTTTGTGTCCCAGCTGGATGCGTGATGGACCGTCTTCGGGCCTCTTCTCTACGTCATCGCCAACCCTAACATCTTTTCTTCTCTGGCTGCTAGTCCCTCTCTCCTCCCCCACTGTTGCAGTCGTTGCTGCGGCTTCCTTTCCCGGCTCTGTATGTGCCTTGTGTGTGCACGTATGCACATGTGCGTGTATGTGAGTGTAACCGAGCATACAGGGGTATAGGCCATGATACGAGACGAGAGAGGGAGAGAGCAGTCCCGCGGCCAGTGCCGCTGCTGCGTGGTGGGGCATCTCGCAAACACGAAGGGAACGAGATGGTTCGACGTAGCGTGAGCGACTCGTCACACACACACACACATAAGCATGAGAGTAAAATGAGGGCAACGAAAAATGTGCTCTGCGCGGCGCCTCTCCAGCGCATCCCACGCACGCACACATACACGAGCGCGCGCGCAGGATCCTCTCCCCACGTCTGCCAACACCACCCTCCTCCCTCGCTTCCTCTCTGCATGCCTTTTACATGCAACCACATTTCACCAACCGTCTGTCCTGTGCATGCATGTATACATGCATGTATCGATGCCTTGGTGGTTTGCTGCTTCCACCGCCGCCGCCGCCGTAGCAGCAGCAGCCGGCTGCCTGACCAACAGGAAGGGCGAAATGGGGCAGCTTTTCACCAGCTTGTGGAGCATGTTCAAAGGAAATAAGTCCTACAAGCTGCTCATCCTTGGCCTGAACAACGCCGGTAAGACATCCATCTTGTACTACCTGCAGTTGGGGCACTCCATCGCCACCCAGCCCACCCTCGGCGGCAACACGGAAACGCTCACCATCACGCACCCGCAGACGAACAACACCATCACCTTCACTTGCTGGGACTTGGGTGGACAGGAGCAGCTGCGAGAGTCGTGGAAGCTTTATTACGATCACACCGACGCCGTTCTCTTCGTCGTCGACGCCGCTGACGCCGTGAAGTTCCCCAAGGCGAAAGAGGTTTTGCACCAGCTGCTGCACGGTGAGCCATCGCTGCAGCACGCCACTCTTCTTGTGCTAGCAAACAAGCAGGATATGGAGTCTGCAGCAGCCCCAGCCGAGCTGATCGAGTACTTGGAACTCGGGAAGCTGAAGGACCGAACGTGGACGCTCATGGGCTGCAGCACCTCCACCGGCGAGTCGCTGCGCGAGGCCATGAACTGGATCGCCGAGAACGTCTAAGTCACTGCGGGCAGCGGCGTGCGTGAGAGACACCGAAAGAAATGTGCCCATACGCAAACACAGGCGCAGAGACAGGCATGCACACGTTTTGGGGTCCACCAATCGGAGGAGGGAAAGAAGTTGGAGGGGAGTTGTGTGGGCCCTGCACGCGCACAGGCACGCGAGGCTCCTCCTCGCGCTTCTTCCTTCCCCTCCCGCTCTCCCGCCCTGCTGCTGATCCGAGTCGTTGTTGGGCGTGTCTTTGTATCATTCTGTGTATGCCTATGTGTCTATGTGTGTATGTACCTGCGCGTGTGTGTGTGTGCGCGCGTTGACTCCTGCTGATGCTCCCTCTCTCTCTTCCTTGCCCCTTTCTTCTCTTGTGTGTCGGCGTCCACATTAGGGTGACGCAGGGCGCCTGCACGTGTATGAGCGCTGCCGTGTGCGGCGTCTGTGGACATCTATCACTCATCTGCTTTCTGTCCTCTGTGAGTTCGCAGTGGCGTGCCTACGCGTTGGGCCACATCACTTGTGAAAGGTGTTGATGGGGTTTTGCGGGCTGCGTGTGCGTGTCGTTCTTCCCTCATGTCTCGACACTTTAGGACGCTCATTTTCCAGTTGAAGGAGAGGAGGTTGGGGGGGCAGCAGGAGTAGCGGTGGATGGATGCTTCGGATGGTGTAGTGTTTCTTGGCTGTGGCCATTCCCCCGCCATCACCACCCCGCCTCATCTCGCTAAGCGCTTCACGCACACAAACACCAAGAGCAAAGCCGTACGTAAACCCGCACGAGAGAGGTGCAGCAGGGTGGAGACAGAGAAGAAAGGAGGTTTCGAGCGTATGATGGTTGCGTGCGGTAAATCTGTGTCGCCTCACTGCCCCCGCCCATCCTCTCCTAGGTCGATCCCACACATACACACGCCACACAACTTTTCCCTCTTGCCTCTCCCCTCTCTCACTGCCTTCACTTGATTTCAACCATCGACCACCACCGCCACTTCCGCACGCCTTTCTCTCCTCCCCCTCTGGCGTTACACTAGCGAAGGCAGGAAAATATATCACCCGCCACCATCACCACCACCACCACCGCACCCTCTCTCCTTCTCTCGACGTGTGTGTGTGTATCGGTTGCTGCGGCATTGCCTCGTTTCGCTTTTTATTTCCTCTTCGCGCGTCCATACACAACGCCTCTCCCCCCTCCCCGCCCACGCGTACACATCCGCCGCACGGCAGACAGGCACACAGGCAGCGCTGTGTTGGTGCTGCACCTGCCCAAGCACGCCCCCGCCCCTCGGCTTCACGTCATCGCTGTGATCTTCGAACGTCTTCGCCCCGGTTTCCGTTATTTCTCCGTGTGGGGGGGTGTGGGGGTGGCTCGAGGAGGCTGTTGCCCCCTCCCTCCCCCCTCCCGTGTGGGTCTCGCCCATCACCACCATCACATCACGCCCTCCTCCCAGACACAGGCACACGCACCACTCCTTATGTGAACAGCGCTCTTCCTGCGCCGTTGTCGTGTGTATACACCCGTACAGTGCGTATAGCGGTGACTGTGGGTGCGCGCTAGCGTATTGGCCGGTTTCATCGTTCTACACCTGTCCTTGCCCAATCGCCTCCCCTCCTCTTCCAGCCACATCTGAGCGTATCGTCGCCATCGCCTGCGGGCTGCAAGGCGCCTCGCGCGTGCACGCCCTCCTCAGGGAGTGCGGAGAAGGCCCCAAAGCAAGACAAGGACCGTGAGGGAAATCTGGGGGAGCACTCGATTTCCTCGTGTGTCTGGCGAGGGAAGGCGGGAGGAGGAGGAAGAGGGGGGGTCAACCCAGTGCCAACGTAGTCGTCGGCTGCGTCGCCGCTCGCACGCACGCTACGCGCAAAGTCTTACACTGACGTGTAGCGGAGAAGGAACGCACTGGTTCTGCTGCCGTAGGGGGCACGCACGGGCAGAGCGAGGACTCACGGGTGAAGGAAGGGGAGAGCCGAAAGAAGACCTCGCGATGCGCTACCCGCGCCCGACATCCTTGCAGAAGGGCGATGTGATAAGTGATGCGCGTAGCAGCAACAGCCCCACCCCGCTCTCCCTGGACGTGCCGTCGCCGGAGCACGCGTGGACGGGCGTGGAGCTGACCCACACGCTGGACGGCACGCCTGCGGGAGGAGAGGGGGGCGCGGCGTTGGGGGCGGCGAGGACGTCCGCCATCTTTTCTTTTCCCTTCAATGCCGCTGCGGGTCGCCCGCTGCCATCCTTTGCGCCGCTTCTCCCGACGCAGCGAACTCCGCTGTGGGTGGATGCGACGAGCACCGATGGCAGTGCGCACGTGCCGAAGCAGAAGATGGGTGACGACGCCGCGGCAACACCGCAGCCTGCGCCCCCATGTTCGATATTCAAGCCCCCCTTCCCCAGCGTTTCGGCGTCCGGGGCAACGACTAAAGGCTGTGGCGAGGGTCATGAAGCTGCTCCCGCTTCTCCTGCTGCTCGCCGGCAGGTTCAACTCAGCCAGTGGGCCGTTTCTCCTTTGAACAGTCCGCTGTCCGTCCCCTCCGTCGCGGCAAGCACCCGCAGCCGAAACAAGCGCCGATTCGAAGATCTGACGCCGCTTGAGCAGAGGTTGGAATCACCGGTGGCCTCCTCTTTCACCGACCTCTTTGTTGGCTTGGAGAGGCCGCGCCTGCGTGGTCGCCGACCGCGAGAGGGGCTTCAGCGCCGCGGCCACCACCGTCGCGTCCATGCAGACGGCGTCTCCGATGTTGAGGCGCAGGCGTCCCTGCTCTCCTCGTCGTCCTTATCGCTGCATCAGATATGCTCTACCAGCCATTGTGATGACACCTTCTCCGACGAGGACGACATCGACGACGACAGCTACGAGAGCGCAACCGAGGACGAAGACGGCGCGAACACCCCTACCGTCTATCGCAGCCCCCAGCTACCACACTGGTGGCGCAGCATCGCGACCCCAGTACCAGGGACTCGCGTGTCTCTGAGACCGGACACGTGCCGCCACGAGTTTTGGTGGATTGACCGACTCGGCTTCGAAGCTCACGAGATTGTCCGCGTCGTCCTGAAGCACTCCCTCGAGGGGGTCGTGCTGCGCCGCAGCGGCGAGACGGCCGTTGTTGTGGAGTTTCGAATTCTGCCGAAGCTATTAAAATCCACCAACTACGATGTCGCGCGGCGATCGCGCCAGCAGCGCGACGCGTCGCCAAGCCTGGCGGCAGATGCGAGCGTGAGCGAGTCTCCCAGGATGCCCTTCACGGATAGCGCTCGCTCCCTCACCCCAACTGTCTCTCTCACCGGCTCCCAGCCGGTCGACGCGGCGGAGGCGGCGGATTTGGGGGACCAACGCATACGCAGTGGTAACCGCGGTAGCCGTACCGTCGGTATTTCGTCTCCCGATGTGCGTCTGCAGCTGCCGGAGCTAGTCCGAGCCGACAGCGGCGGCAAAGCAGAGTGCAGCCAAAGAGAGTTTGCGGAGCCGGCGACCAGTACGGCGAACGGCACCACCACAACCGCGGCCACAACGGTCACTACGACCATAACGGCGACTGCAGGGTCAATAGGCGGCCAGCTCACATCGCCATCGAGCTTTCCTCTGTCGCCGAAGCGTCCCACCAGGGAGTCCGTCTCTGGCGGCAGGGAGAAGAACACCCCCTCCACGCAGGTATCTGTGCGCACATCATCCCTGCGCTCCCCTCTCTCGCCCAGCGCTCATCCCTCACTCTCCCTTGCAGTCGGCAGCATCGCGGTCACAGTGGCCGGCCGGTCGGCAGACTCATTAGCAGAGCAAGACCCTCAATGGCCTGTGCTGGCTCGTGTTCTCGATACCACCACTAACCAGCACCAGCACCAGTCGTTGCGCCTGCCCGTCGCGCAAACATCCCCGCGAACAAGCGCGGTAGCGGCAACGGTGAAGGCTGCCGAAAGCATGAGCGGAAATGGTGAGGCAGAGGCCGACGCGTCCGTGACGAATGGCGGCGGCGGCGGCGGCGGTGAAAGCGCCCGCCCCTTGGCGCCCACGAGCGTAAAACCGAACGCCAACGGAAGCTCCACCAGCGTCCTCCCGGTGGCGATGTCGCCAGTGCGGCGCCTCATCCAAGAGAGCCGCCCCGCGACGAAGCTGGATGCGGTGCACAACACGAGCATCGTTGGTGGAGCCGATGACGTCGTGGCCAGCGTGGAACCGACATCGTCCATGGGCACTCAAGGCAGCATTGGCTGCCCGTCTCCCTGGCGCTCCTCTCCACAGCCGCAGTTGCCGTGCGGCAAGCTGCCTCCTACGGTCAAGGTGAACTCAATGGTCGCGAACGGCACGGGGTCGGGGAGCTCGCACAGCTGCATCCGCAACAACCACAGCGGCGGTAATACTCACCTGTCTAGCATCTCGGAGGAGGGAACGTTCCTCGTCCACGTGGAGCTGCACCACAATTTGAAGAACGTCGGCGTGAATCAACGGAGAAATGGCGGCGCTGTCGTCGCTCCACCTGCTGCATCCGCGTTCAATCCGCTGCCTTCTGCCAGCAGTCACTCCGGCCCCGCGCTGCCCGGCAACTCGAACAGCGACTGGCAGCACGGCAGCCAGCGATCGCAGCAACCGCACCCGTGGACTGTAGGGCGACAGCTGTCGCCACGGCAACCTCACCGCCAGCATACATTGAGCAGCCCCATCAGCGCCGCCAACTTGTACCCCGACACAACAGAAAAGGTGGTTGCGGCTGCTGCAGAGGCTGCGCGCTTGGAGGACGCCATTGTTCCAACTACAGCAGCGGCAGCAACTCCCTCGCAGCAGCAACCGGCGGTTTGGGGTACGCCGCAGCACGCTATGGACGAAGACGACTCCGTTGTGGCGATTCTCACGCTGCCGATCTCTGTGTGTACGCCGATCGTCGTGGCGCGCCTCCATGCGATGCGTATCCTGCATCCCCTTCTGCCTGCCATTACCGCCCTGCACGGCCCCGCCTTCTCGGCCAGCATAGCTGGTGATTACCGCAACTCGGATAACACGGATACAGACAGCAGCGATGAAGCGCTGGTCACCGCACCGCAGCCGTCAAACGCGACACCGCCGTCTTCGCCCGCAGCGGGTGCGCAGGGCCCCGACTACGCTGGCGCTATTCGCCTCCTCAGCGAAGCGATCGAATTGTTTAAGGAAGAGAAGAACGCCGAGGAGGAGGCGCCGCCGTCGATGATGCCCACCCCAGAAGACCACGCGCCGACGCGTGCCCGCGATCTTTCTATCCTGTACACAGTCCGCAGCCACCTCCTCTTCCACGCCTCGCCGACGTGCCTTCGCGACAGCCTTCAAGATGCCGAGGCGGCACTGCGGTGCTGCCCCGCCAGGGATCATATCAACCCCACCTACGAGGTACTCGCCGCAAACCTGATCAGCTTTGGCTACGTATCCGAGGTGGAGGGCCTGGCCGGGCACTTGCGGCACCGCTGGCGTGCCGCATCGCCGCTGCTTCTCCGTCTCGGCCGCGTCACACAGGTGATGGTGTCGTACGCGTCCATCTTTCTGCGCCAGCAGCTTCCGACGTCCACGTTGCGCCTGTGCGCCGGTGGCAGTGCAAACATGATGCTGCCCAGCAATACCAGCGACACCGCCACGGGAAGCCCGTCGCTGACGGCCATCTCGCTCTCGCCCCGGTCGACCCCGCTACCGACGGAGCACACCAGCTCCTATCTCGGTCACCGTGGCGACGAGCGCTCGTCGCGTCCTGAGGTAGCTGCCGCCACCGCCAACACGCTCCTCCAGCCGCACAAGCTGCCGTACGAGGTCTGTCCGCTGCCTTTGGGCCGCCACGGCAGAACCCTGCACAACCGCGACGAGCCGCCGCGGCAGTCGTCGCCGATATCGACGTCGCCTCTGTCCTTCCCCGCGACAGGCGCCGACAGCGCCAGCGCAGACTCGATGCCGCACCTGCGCTCACCGCTTCGCGGTTCCCGTCAATCCAGCCGTCCCTTCCGTCCTGGCGCCGACGTGTGCCACCGCCGCCTATTCCTCCTCGAGATGCTCTTCCCCAGCATGAACCCAGCGCCGGTGAGTCCGCTGCCGCTTCCCGTGTCGCGCGGGTACCGTGGCGCGACGGGGCGACGAGGCTGGCAGCCGAACAGCACCAAGGTGACGATCAGTGGCGGCAATGACAACGCCACCCCCTCCAACGTCGTCATTGTCCCGAAAACCGAGACGACGCGGCCGGTGAGGGCGGAAGACTTCATGTACGATCGGAACTCCATGCTGGCCCTCCTGGTCGCCACGGCCGACACGACAATGCAGTGGGGCACGGTGCCGATGTGCTACTTCTGCCGCCACATCCGCCTCTCCGCCACGCGCCGCATTCAAAAAGATGAGGTCATCTTCGTGGAGCGCCCAGCCATTCTGATGCCCTTCTGGCCGCTGCTCCCGTCGCGATTGGCGTCGGCGTCTACCGGTGCCGGGGTGAGCGACAGGCCTGTCAGCACTACGCCAGAGCCGTCGTGCTGCGCGCAGTGTGGGCGACAACGGCTTGCGAAACCTGTGAACTGCCCTGGCGGTTGTCACTCCGTCTACTGCTCCGAGCAGTGCCGGCAACGGGCGCTGCGGCTGTATCACGTGGTGGAGTGTGGCGGCGTTCCACCAGACCCCAACAACGCGGGCGTTCTCGAGCCTGGCGACGACGTGGGGGCGCGAGTGCGACGCACCGTGGCGGTGCTGCAGGACGTCTTCTCCGACTGGAATAGTTACTTGCACCACCTCGCTCGCTGGGATACCCCGAGCACCCGCCTCACAGCTCAGCACGCCGCGTGCTCGCCAGTGACAACGCCCGGTGCGTCACCCGTGTCGCCATCGCCGGTAGGTGAAATGCCTAGACATGACGCATCCCAGCAGCAGCAGCCCGGTGGTTCGGACGGTGAGACGCCTGCGCAGGAGAAGCGGAGCTGCGCGCCGCCACCAATCCTGACCGTCACGGCGATGCGGGTGGTGGCGAGGCTTGAGGCGATGATGCTGAGTTTGGCTCTGCCGCTGGAGCTGCTACCTCAGATGCAGAACCACCCGACGTGGACAGCAGAGCGGCACGCGATGATGCGCGCTGCAGCTCGCACGCTGCGTCAACGCGGACTTATGGTGCCGGCGTCAACCACACGCGGCGTCAACTTGTACTGCACGCATGTGGACCCCCAGCGACTCTTGCTGCTCGAGGTGCTGTTGCAGCAGCTCTCCGTTCCCTTCTTCGCCGACTTCAACTACCGCGCTTCGCCCACCGTCTGGGAGAAGGTGAGTCGGATTCCGTGCGAGGTGGCGCGCAGCTCCGGCAACGCGGTCGTCACGACCGGTCCTGAAAAATCGGTGGCCAGCCCGGTGGACGGCTTGGGGCCGGACATGTTCCGCAGCCTGCCCCTCCCACACACGCCGTCGCCCGTGCCCGCCAAAGCGCCGCAGCAACGCAACTGTTTTGTGGAGCTGACGCCCGCGCAGTTGGAGGAGCTGCTCTGCGACTTGCACAGCATGCTGCATCGAGTCTACCAGGTTGTCGCGAAGGAGCTGGCCGACGTGCCCTCCATCCCCCTCTGTGGCGCGGAGGGGGAGGAAAAGAACAGCCTCGAGTGGGGCCTCCCCGGTCGGTGGAACTGTGTCGAACTTCTCGGCTTCCTCAACAGCACGCGAGCATTCCAGCAGATCAGCGACTTTGCCTTGACGAGTTGGGCGGTGGTGTACCCGCGCGACATGGAGCCGCCAAACGTCGCTGCCGCAATGGCGGCGGACCACCGTAACACGCCACAGGCCCGGCCCATCTTTGTAGGCGACGATCGCCCGCTGAACATCAATCCCCACCACCACCACCACCACCCCAACCAGAGCAGCACCATCACGAACGAGTTCAGCCACGCGAACCCGAGCGACATGAACACGGTTGCGGTGCCACTCGTCGTGATTAGTCCATGGTCATGCTTGACGGTGGACCTGCACCCGATTCTGGGCAACGTCCCCAGCGGCGTCATACACTCTCGCTTCATGATCGAGCACGAGCAGCGGCGACGTATGCTCGCCTACTGCGCGGCCGCAGCAGGGCGTCGCGGTGGCGACGGCATCGGCGGGGGTAGCGTGAGCGAGGATTCTTTTCTCTCTGTCCACTCGGCATCCTCGACATCGGCGGCGGCGCTGCTCACCGGCGACGACTCTGCTCGGACAGGGTCGTTGCGCGACAATCTCAACCTTCAGCTGCTCGAGGAGGCTGCTCAGCGCAGCTGCTCCAACCTGCACATCTCCCTCGTCTATACCCCATCCAAAGAGCCCGCAGTGCTCGCCGTGGCAAAGAAAAACATCACCCATGGGGACGTGCTGTGGTGGGAGTCACTGAGCTGCCGCGAGTACCTTTCCGCGCTCCTGTAGCGGCGCGCGTCATGTGGCACACATGAAGACGCTCGCCCTCCATCTTCCCGACCTCGCGACGGGGCGAACGTGCTTGTGTCTGTCTGCCGCCTCCGCGGAGGTATCGAGAGGGGGGGGCGTGGCCGCACGGGATGCAGCGAAAGATATGAATACGCATATATGTGTATATGTATGTACAGTTTGCTGCTTTGTTTTCGTATCTGTGCGACTCTATCCTCTTCCGGCGTGTATTTGCGTTTTTCGAAGTGGTTAATAAACGATGCAGAGCCCTGCACGCACGTCCGTGTGCGTGCATGTGTGTGTGTGTGTGTGTGTGCTTGTGTTCGCGTGACGACGGCAAGGAGGAAGACGTGAGTGGGGGTGCCAGAGAGTTTGAACAACAGACTCAGCTATACAAGGAGCCTACTGCTTTACGCCCCTCCCGCTCTGTAAGGACTACGCTCTCGTTTTTCATCACGGCTCTTTGCCTCCCTCCTCACTCATGTCTCATTTCTGATGTTGTTCCTTCGTTTTCTCTCTCGGGATGTCGCTGACACGCGGGCCAGTCGATGGGCCGCCGCCTCACCTCCCAAGGCAACTGCCATATCCATGGCACCTTTGCTTTTCTTCCGTTGAACCATGGTCCTGTGCTTGCCACATGCACATACAACTGAGAACACTCAATCCTGGCACACGCATGCACTTGTGCGTGCGTGTGTGTGTGTGTGTGTGTCCGCACGCAAGAGGCGGTCGACACGTTGTCAGCGGCACTGGCGAAGATGAGCCGTTGCTACGTGGCTCATGGCAATGATGAGCAGCTGGATGCGGGGGGGGGAGCCTCCATGACGATGCGCCGAACTTTTCGCGTTCTCCTTCCTCCACCCTCCCACCGACTCTCCCGCTCCTCTCTCGCGCACGCACACCTGCCATACGCGCACATCAGCGCACTTCGCACAGTGTCGAAGCACACACACCCTCGCACAAGCTCTTGGCCGCCTTTTCACCTCCTCCGCACCCCTTTGGGCGAGAGAAATGGCCCTCCTTGCGCCCAAGGCGCTGCACAAGCGCGTCAAGGGCACAAACGTGGAGGTACGCAAGGAGGTGACGGACGACAACACCGACGCACAGCTGGCCCTCCTCTACTCGATTCACGCTGATGATGAGACAGAGCTGCGGTGGCTCCACAACACGCTGCGGCCGGAGCGCAACCTGGTCCACCCCTCCGACGCCTTTCTGCACGGCATGAAGGCGCTGCACCCAGCCGCCGTCTTTAACACGTTCGACGTGAAGAAGGCGAAGCTGCGACGACTCACGAAGTACGAGAAGGACAAAGAGACCGCCATGAAGCGGCGCAAGAAGGAGGTGGCCCCCACCGCTGCCTACAAGGCCGCCGTCAACCCCCACAAGACCCCACGCACCGGCGGAGCGGCGCCAGCTGATGAGGTGCGCGTGCTGTCGCGGGGCATGAACAAGGTACAGAAGGCGCGTAGCCGCACACGGGCTGCCCATAAGTCTGGCAAGGTGGTCAACGGCGCCGAGGCGCCAAAGGCTTTCTTCACCAAGTGGAAGAAGCGCAAGCAGGAAAAGATCGGCCGGGGTCTGTGACGCCGTGCGTGCGTGACTATGTTCTCTGCGTGTGCGCATTCGGATGCGTCTGTTCTTTCATTGTAGCTCCATGCCGCTGCTGTGACGGCATGGAAAATGCGGCTCTCTGGCCCTGTATGCTGACACATATATACGCGCCCGTCCCCTCTTGATTTTTCGGCACATTTTTAAGCGGTTAAGCCATCCATCGATCCTCCCGTGTCGTCTGTCTGTGTCTTGGTACGGAGGGGAGGGGGGGTCGCCTGATCATGATACCTCCCCCTCCTCCTCCTCCTCCTCCTCCTCCCCCCCCTACACAGACACGCATGCACATGGCGGGGCTTGGTACAGCTCTCTTTAAGACGCGCACCCGTGGTCAAGCCATCTTGGAGAAGCAGCTGCATTCCCAGAAGAATGAGCGCGTAAAACCGGAAAGGAGGGATGAAAAACAGCAGAGCAACGCCCATCGGCGACTTTCGTCTGCCTATATATCTGTCTGTCTGTGTGCCGAGGAGTTCGGTGCCACCACCACCACCACACGTCTTTTGCTCGTCCACCCTGCTGGACGCAAGGAGACCTGCAGGGATGGACCCCTGCGTTTTGCGCCTCTCTCCCGTCTGTGTGCCCTTGTGCATGACGCACACACACACACACACACAGACACGTGAGCCTTCTCTCTTCTCCCTCCAGCCCCACCCCTCGCTCTCCATTGGTGGTGCCACTGCTGCTCGTGCGTGTGCGCGTTCTTCGACATGTCACAGTCCCACCCGCCCATCTCTCCTCCTCGTGCCTCCTCTCGTGCTATGGGCTCTATCTTGCGTTGTGATACAGGGTGCCGGATACGACAAGAAGAGGTTTACATTGCGGAGCCGAGACGGCACTTAGCAAGCCCCCCTCCCAGAGGTACAGCACGCGGCTGTTGCGGCGGCTCTTGTTGCCGTGGCGCGCGCCACAGAGAGGGTCCCTTCACTTCCGTTTTGCTCTCCGCCCCGGCATCATTCCGTGGCACAGAGGGCGTGAGAAAGCAGGACGGGGGGCCTCCTCGCGCACGTGCGTGTGTGGTGAGCAAAGGGCGAACGACACTCTTGTCCCATAGTCATGCGGCGCGCGTTGCACGCGGCGGCGCTGCCGAGCCGCGCGCCTCTCACGCCCCGACGGTACAAGTCGTACGTGCTGAAGTTCTTGCGCGGCCAGTTGCCCCACGATCTCAAAGACTGTGCGGGTGCGCTCGGGTGCTTGTACGGCACGTTGCCCGACGTGGACGAGTACAGGCAATTTGTGGTGCCGCTGCAGGTGCTTCAGCAGTACCATCAGCTGGGATACGCTAAGCTGCCGCGCCCGGTGCTAGACCCGCCACAGGTGGACATTCTCGCGGACGAGGTGAACCAGCTCGCCAACAACGTCGAACATCACCCCAAGTCGGAGCATCTCTACGCCACCTCGCTCGCCGACTTGACCGGCGGCCCGCTCTTCTATTGCCAGGGCCAGTGGCGGTGCGCTTGGGGAATGCACGACCTCGTATACCTGCCGACGCTTACCGTCGCTGCGTCGCAGGCGCTCGGAAATCGCCTTGTGCGGCTTTGGTATGACGAGGTCTTCATGAAGGAGGCCCGCACTGGCCCGTGTGTTCCGTGGCAGCAGAACTACGTGCGTTGGCAGCATACGACACCGGTGAACCACGTTAGCATTATGATTGCGCTCGACACCCTCAACAAGGACCGTGGCGCACCTTGTTTGATTCCCGGCAGCCACCGCTGGCGTGAGGGCCAACTGCTGCCGCCAGTCCCGTACGATCCCACGCAGAGCGAGGCGCAGCAGCTGAACACGATTTGGGACATCACGAACGATGACGAGCAGGAGATGCTCGCCGACACGCCGCCCGCCACGGTGGATCTGCGCCGCGGCGAGGCACTGCTGATTCATCCGAAGACGCTCTTCGCGACGCACGGCAACCGCTCCCTTGACGCGGCGCGGTGCTGCTGCGTGCACTACATGGGCGAGGAAACGTGTGCGGTGCAGGATGGTCCGTTGCTGCCGCATACCACCCGCTTCCGTGCCGGCACGCGTGTCAGCGGCCCGTTCTTCCCCGTCGTCTTCGACCCGGCCATGACGGAGGATCTCCTGATGCTAGACAACAAGGCGGACGGCGCCGCCGCTTGAGGGCTCGTGTCTTCGCTGTGTGGTTGGTGCGCTGGGCCGTTCCAGGGCCGATACTTTTCACCCCGTGGCATTCTTCAGGGTCGGCGCGCGCGGCACCCCTTCACAAGTCCCCGGATGCGCGAGAGTAAACGACAAACAACAAGGTTCGGCACAATGCAACGACACCAACGCGCCACCCTCATGCAGGCACGGCCTTTCAGGACGGATGCCGCGCACAGCGCCGAGCGCGCGCGAAGCGTCCACCCACCCTCCCACTCACCCACCCTCCCACTCACCCACCCTCCCACTCACCCACCCTCCCACTCACCCACCCTCCCACTCACCCACCCTCCCACTCACCCACTTCTCTCACGCCTCGCCGAGGGCGCCCCCCATGGCGAAGAGCCCGACCTGGCCAGGCCACCACGCGACAACAAACGCGCGCGGGCGCCACAGGAACCCCGACGCCCACTGGCCGCCGGAAAACACGCGGGCTGCGCCCCTATGCCCAGCCGCGGCCCCTTTTTCCCCCGGGACAAAACCCCGCAGGGCCTCGGGGCGCCGCAACCCCCCCCCGGCGACGGCAAAGCCCAAGCCGAGGAAACACCACGACACCGAGGCCCCCCCGCGGCACAAACGCCAAACGACGCGCCGCGCCAGCGCCCTGGCACTTTGAACGCGCGCACACGCCAAACAACCAGTAGCGGAGACCGGCCCCACCAGGCCAAACAAGGCGGGGCGGGAAAGCGACGACCCCAGCGAGGCCCACCCGGAAGAAAACGGGAACGGAAAACGCACACGCAGGAAGCCGGCGACGCCACCGGCGCACAACCCACTTCCCCCAGAATACGGCTTGCACCCGCAGCCTCGCGTTTCCAGCGGCAACCGAAAGCCGCACCCGTCACCACAACCCCTTTCCAGGGGAAGAAACCACCGCCCTGCCCCAAGGAAAGGAAGCCGCGAAACAGCGGCAGCCACGGAGACAACCACACGACACCGCCCCCTTCAAAAGGCGTTTCCCCTGGGCTTTGCGACTCGGGAAATTTGAAAAAGCAAAAAAAAAATAGCCTTCCCCCACTTCCAAACAGAAAAACAAACCAAAACGCTCGCAGGTAAAGCGCCTGCCCCCCAAGGCCTCATTTCCCGCGCCGCCCGTTCCACCCAAAGGGACCGAGGGCACCAAGCAAAAAAAAGGCGCCCCCAAACCACCCCAAAGGCTGGCGCCCTGGAAAAAACAGCGCGCCCACCGCCCCCCCCCCCAGGGACGCAAACAAAACAATGAAGCCGGCGGGAAGCGCCACACACACAAAAGCAACGCGCATGGCCCGCCCCGGCTGGCAAGCGCTCACCCCACGAAAAGGGTATGACGCAAACACGCGCCCCCCCCCCGTTTATCTTAGCGAAAGCCACTTTGGCGACGCGCCCTGCTTTTCACCCCGGCTGAAACCTATCAGGAAACGCCCCCCCCCACTATTTATTTTCACCACACAAGGACCCAGGCCGTTTTTTGCAACAATGGGCTGACGGCGGAAAAAGCCAACAGAAACGATCACGCAGCCCCCCAAAAAATGAAGCGGAACAAAGAGACAAGAGAGACGCGATGGGCGCATAAGGCAACACCCCCCCCAGTGATTTTTCTTGCCCCACACCAAAAGCCGTATAACCCCAGCTCACTTTCCAAAACATTTTTGTCATTTTCTCAAGCTTTCAAACCTAACGGTTGTTCCCGCCAGCTGTTTGCGGCCCCCTCCTGGCGGAACGGAAAGGCACACACGCCCCCGAGAAAACCCAACCGACCCAGAGGCCCGCAAACCAGAGCCCCCCCCCCTCTCTTTAGATAAAAAAGCGGGGCGCGAAGAGCGGCGCCTAAGGGTTTGAAAAAGCCCTGCGCGCGACAAAAAATGTATGAAACCGCTGCCGAAACGCAATGCATAAACCCACAAGCCCAAAGGGAGAGCAGTTAGCAAAACGCCGGCGGTTAAATTTAGGAGTTCCAGCCTGCGCAAAGGAAAGGCGCACCCACAAAAAACAAACAGGCGTCAAAAAAAAAAAACAGGCGTCCCCACCGGCCAAAGGCCAACAACCAACCCGACAAGCCACTCGTGACAAAGTCCCCGCTGACCAAACAAAAAAAGGTTATATTTGGCCAAAGAAAACATGTCGTAGCTGGATTTGCGAAAAAACGCACATCGAGGCATTTACCCCCTCGTCCACAGAATTTACAGCGCTTATGAAAAAAACACCCTCCATGCCCCGCCGCCTTTCGGAACCACAGCCCCCCCCCCACCCCCCCGCCATTTTCGCACAAACAAAACACAAGACGCCGGGATCACAAGAACACTCTCTTCCCCTTTCCTTCCCATTACCGGCGCCCTTTACGATTCGCCCCACCATTGCCTCGGGCTCCCGTGGGTTCTATAACCGCGCTTTTTCTCCCCGCCCAGGGGCGGTTTTCCAAACCAAGGCCCGCAACTTCTGCGAGAGGGAAAAGCAGAACCCCCCCCCCATCCCTGCCACCATTCCCCCATTGCCGAACCACCCCTCACCACGACAGGGTCAAGTCCTGGATGGCGCTGCGCAAACGCTTGCTGCGGCAGTGCGCGCGCCTGTGCCACCCATGTGCTGGGCAGGGCGCCCGCGTGGGTCGTGTGTGTCTCCCTCGGGCCCCCGCTGCCCACCGGTGGGTGGCCCCGAGGCGGGGGGTGGGAGGGCAGAGTGTGAGGGGCAGGGGGGCCGCGCGACCAGCCGACCGGGCCGGCACACCGCCACCACACGCGCGTCCGCCGCCCCCTCGCTCCCCGAGTTGGATCCCGGGGCGACCCCGGGAGAAGGAGGGTTGGCGCGCCTGGTTTTTACACCGGGGAAAGGTCCGCGCAAGAAAAAAAACTTTTTTCGCACCCTCCCTCCGACTTTTCCGCTGAAGAAAGGACTACGAAGGCCAGGGGCTACGCGGGCGGAGGCCAACGGGATAACAGCGCAGGAAAAAAACTGATGAAAAGACGGGTGCTTTGTGACGGACCAGTTCTGTTCAAATAGCAGGCGCTTTTTCTAGCGCAGAAAAAACCGCGGCGTTTGCTGCGAAAGCGGCCTGTTTTTGATTTGTTGAGACTTAAAAGGACATTTGTCTTTACAGCTGCCGAAACATATTTATCTTGGATTATTTAGCTTTTTGAGATTCTTGCGGCTAGGGAAAAAGAGAAGAATATTGACAATGCTATTTTTTGGCATGCCTGGTGCATGTTTCAAATGCGTTGGTTGCTCTGGGTTTTTTTTGGGTGGTGGGGGTGTCGAAAAACAGGTCTGTGGCGTGGCGGTCTTCTAAAAAGCAAACGCTATTTTTAGAAACTGCAGGGCGGGGTCGTCAAGAAACACACGGGCGCGTTGCGCCACCACCGCCCGGTATCCCGCCGTGGCGTTGGTTTTCCTTGCTGCTTTGGTCCCCGCGGTGCCGGGAAGAGGTGTGCAGCAAAAAGTTTCAGGTTTACATTTTCTTTCGGAGAACATTGTGGTGCCGCTTCGCCGCCGTTTTTAGTAAGACCGGTCAGGGGGGTTTCGGGGCACATGCGCCCCCGTGGCGGGGTTCTTTCCGGAGCGAAGGATCCGGCGGCCAGTTTCCCTTTTGGGGCAAACCCCCTTTTCTTTTGGCGGCGCTCTTCGAAGTGGCAAGTTTTAGTCAAATCTAGGGTTTTGTGAAGCGCGGAGACCCTGGGGGGGGGATATTTTTTTGCGAATGTGTGTGTGCTGCGGCTTTTTTCCCCGCTGGCCCTGGCGGGTGGTCCCAAAGGGGGCCCCACCGCCCGGCATTGCGAAAGGGCGCCCCGGAAACAAAAAGGGCGCGGCCAGGGCCCTTGCCGCGCCAAGGGGCTTGGCGCTTTAAAAGCCACACGGAATAAACCGGGCGTGCTGCGTGGCTTGGTTGGCCTTTGCTGTGGTTCGCCAAGCGTTTCGAAACCAGGGCCCTTTTGGCCTTCCGGGGCCGCGCTCGTCTTGGGGGGTATCCGCCGCGCTTGCGCTTCCCAAAACCCCCCCCCTTGGGGGGGGGGGTTGCCGCCCCCAAAACCTAACGGCGGCCCCTGGGCTCGCGGTGGCGCGGTGTTTTCCCCGCCACGGTGGTTTTCGCCCGCCACCCGCCGAAAAGCCGCGGGCGGCGGGAGGCCCGCGCGGGGCAGCCGTGTTCCCGGCGCCTCCTTTTCCCCTGGCCAGAAAGCCGCTTGGTTGACGAAAAGCCACCGCGGTTGTGCCGTGTCCTTTTGCAAAAGGAAAGTTTTTGAAACACACAAAGGCAGATGCCTTGACAAATCTTTGTCGCTGAAAGCATGCTGCGGTGCTTTGGAAATACTGTTAACGACCCGTGCCGAAAGTTGTGGAAGCTGGGTCTCGCATTGGGCGGCCTCCTTTGGCAAGGCGCTTTTTTCGATAAGCGGTGGCGTTCTCGATGCGACACCACCTTTGTCGCAGCTTTGGTGCGGATTGAAATGTGTTTTTTTCGCACTCCAGGCTGTCTTCCGCGACGCCTTTGAAGAGGCCCCACGTGCGGCAAAAGCCACACTTTTGAGGCTTCGCGGCGCGCCTTTGTTTGCATACGGCTGGTTCTCTTTTCCCCCTGGCCAGGCGCATTGCTGATGGGCTCGCTAGTTCCGCCTGCTTTCTTTTCATGGGGACCCGCCGCCCTCCTTCGCCACGGCCCTCGGGCGCCGCTTTCCCTCCTTTTCCCGCGCCCAGAGAGCGGCTGACGGAAAGAGTCGAAAATAAATTTAGCATGCAAACGGCCAAGCAAAGATAATCCCCTTGGGTGGGCTGCGATCCTTCCCGGCTTTCGCTCCATTTCGGGGTGTTTGGGGCATGATCCCCTTCGCGGGGCCAAATGGTGGGGGCGGCCCTTTTCTTTCCCATGACCGGGCCTTGTTTGGAAGGAGGGGGGGCAGCAAGGCCGTTGCTTTCAGGGCGGGCCCCGGCGCTTTCGACGGCCCACCTTTTAAAGCGGATAACCCCATACCACCCAGGAATCGGGAAACGGCCGGCTGATCAAATTCGGAGGATCGCGTGACCCGTCGGTGTCTTCGTGTGTGGGTGGGGAAAAGGTGCGCGCCCATAAGGAAAACAGCCTTCAGAACCTCGGGAGGGGAAAACGCCGGGAAGGGCATGCGGCCCAGGAGCCCGCGGGCGTATGCGCCACACTGGGTGTAAATAGGCGACAAAAACGAACCTTTTTATGCGCTGAGGAAGCTTTGGCTCGGGGATAAACGCGAAAAAAGCAAGGGGAAAACGAAAAGGCAAGATAACAAATAAAGCGGTAAGGGTGAACCTGCCCAGTGTGCGCGGCGATGGGTGGGAAAGTTACCAAAGGGGGAGGTAAAGAAGAGAGGGATAGAAAACGTGCCAGGCCGAATGCCCTGTCCACGCCAGAATTCGAATGAAAATATCACATGGGTGTGGGCGCTGGCAAAAACGCATGGCCCGCAAAGGTGATCTACACGCTTTCCGCCCTCCTGCGCTTAGCGTGGGGGCAGGGGCGTATAAATCCTCGTGGGCGTGTGGTCTGAAGATTTGTGGGTTTCTTTTCCTTGGGCTTGCGTCTGGGTTGGGGAAACGGTGTGTGTGTGTGTGTGTGGGGGGGCTTCTTGGGAGAGACGTGTGCGTTGTAGCTTCCATGTTGCGCGGGTAAAAGGTAAGATGGCCAGAAGGGGTTGTTGGGGTTCCGGGGTGGGCGGCGCTGGGTCATAGGGCCGCGCGTCGCGGCCGTTTCTTGGACCCTGGGAAGGGGCATGGTGATTTTCTGGTTGGCTTCTGCTTGAGGGCCTGCGAAAATCCAAGCGGGTTGTGGGCGATCTCTGGTTTTCCTTCGCCACCAGCAGGGCTGTGAAACATCAGGGGGAAACGGGGGTTACGGGCGCTGGCTGTCTGCACGCGGAAACCTTTTGCCACGAGGTGCGTGCTCTCCTCGGATTGGCTTGTTTTCCTTTCGTGTTTTCATCTTGGCTTCGTTTCGGTTTGTTTTCCGTATGTTTCCAGCGTGTCCGTGTTGTTTTCGTTTGGGGGTGATCGCTGCGAATGCTGCTGCGGGGAGGGGCCCTCCGTGACCTTTTGGCGCTCCATCAGCGGGCTCTGCCGCTTGTGCGCGGGGGCTTCTTTCCGACGGCCCGCGTGCTTTTTCCGCCCGCAACCACTCCCCATCTGACTGGTCGGGGTGGGAAGCCGGGGCGATCGATAATCTAGAAACGGTGGAAAGGGGGGCGCTGTGGGTTGTTTGCGCAGGCGATGGGGGCGGGGCTGTTTTGGGCAGTCCAAACGGCTCGCCGACGAACCGGGAGAGGAGGGCCGCGAGGGTGGCTTTCGGCGCTGGCGTCGGCAATGCCGTGGTGACGGCGTTTTTCCGCGAGGCCCGGGCAACAACGCAGGCGTTCAGGGTTTTCTTTGCGGGGGTGGCTGCGCATCCGCGGTGCGGCTTGGTGGGGTTCAAAATGGGGTGGGTGCCTAGGTTGCCTGGCTTTTCGGTGTGGTCGGCGTGTTGGTTTTGGGTGAGGGGGTTTGGGCGGCCCTGCGCGGCGGGGGGTTGGGCCCCCTTTGTGTGCCGCCCGGGCGGCCGGGGCTGTTTTTTTCGAAAAACCCGCGGGTGGGTTTTCCCTGTGGGGTCGTCGGCTGTGGGCTTCCCGCTTCGCTGTGTGGGTGGGCTGCGTGTTTTTTCGCTTTGCGTTCGGCGGGGGGCTGGTGGTTGGGTTGGCGCAGCCCGCTGGCGGGGTGGGGGTGGCAGGCCGCACCCGCGCGCCCCTCGCGGCGCCCAAGCCGCACCCGGCAAGCGGAGTTCAGGGAAACGCGGGGGCCGAGGAGGTCGCTTTCGGCCGCGTTGTGCCACAGGCACGCAGAGGAAAAGCGCAGACGGGGCGTCCGCAAACGGCAACCGTCAAAGTCCAGCTGGCGCCCCCCTCGCGCACGGACGGTGAACACCCACACCCGCACGCGAAGACAGGGCCATCGAGCACGCGAGGGGGATATCATTTGTCAAACGCGTGTGGTGGCGGTGTGCCGACCCGGTCGGCTGGTCGCGCGGCCCCCCTGCCCCTCACACTCTGCCCTCCCACCCCCCGCCTCGGGGCCACCCACCGGTGGGCAGCGGGGGCCCGAGGGAGACACACACGACCCACGCGGGCGCCCTGCCCAGCACATGGGTGGCACAGGCGCGCGCACTGCCGCAGCAAGCGTTTGCGCAGCGCCATCCAGGACTTGACCCTGTCGTGGTGAGGGGTGGTGCGGCAATGGGGGAATGGTGGCAGGGATGGGGGGGCTCCGCCTGGCTTCCCCCAACGCACTCAGGGAGTGGGCGGGGGCGCACCGGAACTTGGAATAGCACGCGCGCACGCACGCTCTGAGGGGTGTTCCCCCCTCGACGTCAACGGGGCGAGGCGTGTGTGTGTGTTGCTGCGCCTCTGTCGGGGGTGGATGCGGTAGAGCGAGGGGGAGGGGACGAGGAGGAGACGAAAACCGCGAAAGAGGGAGGGCGAAGGGAGGCGCGGGTGAGAAGGGGGGGCGAAAGAAAACCACGCAAAACGAAACGGTGATTTGTACACGTGTGCGGGGCACTGGTGCGGGTGTACGCGGACAGCCGATGCATTGCATGCAGAGCTGCGTGCAGGCGCGTCCGTGTGTGAGAGCCTATGCGGAGCCCCCCCCCCTTCCCCCCACACCTCCCCATAAACACACAAAGGAAGATAGCAACAAAAGGGGGAAAGCCACGTCTGCGGAGGAGCGTCTCTCTGTGTGTGCGGGGGTTGTGGGTGTGTGTGTTGGGGGGAGGGGGGCGGACGTTAAGAAGGTGGACGGCCACGAAACACACAGACGTCGCTGGCAGCCGCACCACCGCAGCGGCATTCAAAGAAAGTGAGCGAGCTGTGAACCACAATCCAGGCGACAGCAGCGATGTACAAACATGGACGTGTTTGTGCATGTGTGGCGTGTGCGCTCTTCGTTCCCTCTCCTCCTCACCGACAGCCACAGAAGGGAATGGCACGCAAAGGTGCATACACCAACCCAAGCCCTGGTAAGGGAGGGGAGAGGGGCAACGGGAACAGAACGCACGCGGGCCACTCATGCGCGCACCGTCGCACAGCCACCCGACGCGAACACACAGCGACGGCGGGAAAACGATGAGGAGGGGGAGAACCCCCCTCCCCCCGAAAAAAAGGAAGCCGGAAAACCATCTTGACGGAGCTGATGTAGCCGAACACACATCTACACACTCCTACACAAAAGCTACCGGCAAGTAAGGCAAGACACGTGAGGCTCCGACATCCCCCGCCCACACGCGGAGGAGTGGTAAGGGGAGGGGGAGGAGGAGGAGAGGTCCACCGGAGATGATGATACGAAAACACAGCAGCGTACACGCAACAAGAGCGCGCGCGCGCGTCCTCCCGAATCAAGACGCGCACCTTCATACATTCGTCACGGTAGTTCTTTACACAGTAGAACCGAAGAGAGGCAAGAGCGAGAGAGCTAGAAAGAGAACCATGTACACATGCAATCACAGACAGGCAGACACAGACACATACATGTGTGGTCGCACAGACACACCACCGATGACGAGTATATTGTGTCTGCGTGTGTGTGTTTGTGTGCGGAGGAGGGCAACCAAGTCACGTAAACCATCGCAAAACGCTCGGAAACACACACACACACACACACACAAACACATGCACACGTGTGAACAGAGAAAACGAAGACACTAACTGACGATGCGAGAAAGGAGATGTATAAAACACACGCAGGCGCAGGAGGAGGGGGAGGGGGGAAGGTAGACAGGTGGGCGAGTATCAATGAGTTGGGGTGGGGCCGACATGGTCGTGATGGTGGCGGAAAGGGGGGGCATGGGTGGCTTACGTAACCACATATACACACAAAAACAAGAATACACGCCTCTGCATCGCATGCGCGGAAAGCTCAAAGCCAAGACGGACGTAATGAGGTGGTGTGTATGGGTGGATGGATGGGTAAAAGGGAATGACAGGGAAGGAAGGCGGTACATATGTGCGTGTCTGTATGTGCAAGAGTTAATGATCTGCTGTATATATGTATTTTGTGTGACAGTTTCCGTTTTACGAACCGCTGCCAGGGGTGAGGGAGGAGGGGGGGAGGGGGGCGGCTCCACTGGAAGGTAACACAACACGAAGAGGCCGGCGGGCCCTTCCCACTCACCACTTTTCCATCTTTCACAGCGCCTTAGCCATCTTGGGCACGCTCTCTCCTTTATCCTCTTTCCTTTTGAGATATCTGGTGCTCTAGTCGCCACCGGTGGAGCCCGTCACGCCACGGCTTCAAGAAGACGAGCCGTCGGACTGACTCTCCGACCCAGAGGAGGACGAGCGGCGCGAGGTGAAAAGCGAGCTACCGTCAGACTTGTTGCTGTCCGTGTGGCTGGTGCCATAGCTTCTGAAGGAGCCGTTGTGAGTCGTGAGCTCGCTGTCCTCGTCGCCTGCGTCGTCGAACTGCTTCCTCTTGCAACAGAGGCAGCAAACAGCGACCGTCACGACGACGGCGACCACTACCACAACGATGAGAATGCTCCACCAGGGGAACCTCTTGCCGGGTGGACTGTAGTCTGTTTGGTTCTCGTATTTGCAGACTACTGGGTAGTTGTCGTAACCGGTGGCGCTGATGAGTCCCTTATCCGTGGTGCTGTAGACCACGTGCCTGTAGGTGGTGTGCGCCCCCGTTGGGTTTCCGGTTGCCCACTGGCTGCTGTTCATGAGCGTCTCGATGACTTCGCCGCCCTCGTAGACGAACCAGGTCCACCTCCTGTCGGCGTTCAGGTACGCGCTCACGTACGCGTGGGCCACCTTCTTTTCACTCATGAGATTGGCAACAAGGGCCGTCATGGTTGCTGTGTACATAGCCACCGGGGTACTGCCAGCCTGCGTCGCTGCGCAGACCTGCTGAAGCTGACCGAAAGTGGTGAAGGGAATCGAGTCACTAGGCGCAAGCAGCATATCAGCAGACGCGATGCTGGCAGCGAGGCACATGGCAAGTGCCAAGAGCACCGCCATCATGGACGGAAGCGAGGCGGAGCACCAGAGGAGCTGCAAGTGCATTTTGAGCGAGGGGAGCAACGGTTACCGTCTGTCTCTTTCACGGAGTGTGGGGGCAGCGTCCAGGGGTTCCTGCGATGCGAGAGTGACACAAGAGGATGCGGGAAGAGAGAGGAGGGGCAACACATGGGGAATGAGTCCGTCGCTGCTGGGAAAGAGCTGCCGCGGGGCAACGACAGGCGCAGAGGAGGAGGACGCGAGGAGAGAGGGGGAGGAGGCGCATGTAAGCAGTGCGCCGCCGTTATTATTATTATATGATGTTTTGGCGTGTATGTGTGTTGATGCCAACACCGTAATAAAGAGGTAACCGGCGGATGACGGCGACGACGCATCCACAGCAGCAGCAGCAGCCGAGGAGAGAGTGAAGGTGGTGAAATCGATAACATGGATAGCGGATCTGTCACACACACACACACACACACACACACATGCACGTGCGCCGCAAGCAGGTGGTGGTGGTGGCGAGGAGGAGGAAGCAGCTGAGGGAAAGAAGCCGCTTCTACGAGTCCACACTGACCCTTCACCCAAAGCCCCGCTCCCCCACCCCCACCTTTTCCCCTTGCCGCTTTTCCCTCCATGCAGAGCGCTGTTATGCGCTCCTCGCGTTCCGCTGACGCTTAACTGTTGTTTCGTGTTGTGCTGGCTGATGCGACGCTCAGCCCCTTCACTGAGCGACGGGCACACGAAAAGGAAGCGCAAGAGAAACCAAGTAAAAAAAAACGTAAACACCAATACTGACACCCGCAGAGGCTCACCACTGTAAGGAGGCGGACCATACCACCGGGAGGGAGGCAGAGAGAGAGACGGGAACCCGAAAAGAGGGTGGAGGGGCAAAGAAGCGTGAACTCCTAGGCGACGATCTACTCAGCGGATAACCCACCCACAACACGAGCAGCATGCGCACCCCCTCCCCAGACCACACACACACACACACGCACATGCGCACACGCACCAACACGAACACAGGCGATCGTGAGAGGGCCCTGCGCGCATTCACGCATGGAAAAAAAGAAATGCACCAGCAACAAGATGGCGGCGGCAGGGCCGTTGGCTGACACGCAATCATGCATGTGCGCCATGTGCGCGTGCGAGAGAGGGGCGCAGTTGGGCGGGTGGTGGTGGTGGCTCAAGAGAAGGAGCGGGGGAAGGGAAAGAGGGGAAAAGAATGCAGCTCCCCCCCCGCCGTCGTCGTGGGATGAACCATTCGCCTCCTTCCCGCTCCCCCCAACTCGAACATGATGCACATGAGAGGGGTGAGGGGTAGGTGGAGGAGTCGGGTAACGGACGGGGCTGCATAGGGCATGAAGGGGGAGAGAGACACACACACACACGCGCACGCACTGCACATGTACACGCGTGTCTTCCAAAGAGAGATGGGAGATGATGAGGGATGATGGAGGGAGGGAGGAAGGGGAGAGGAGGAGGAGGTGCGACGGACAGAGGAACCACGCCACCTTCCCTTCCCTCTCCCCGCCTCTCACAGTGCCCCCCCTCCCTCCCTCTCCACACACCGCATGAGAAGAAAACGGCACCGATGCAGCACACAAAGGCATACATGAACATGTAGAGGATTGCTGAAGGCGCTCTTCTCCCTCTTCTTTCCTCTCTCTCGCTGCGGTAAACACTGAAAAGTACACACACGCACAAAAGAAGACAAAACAGGACAACGCCCCGAGCGGTAACATATGCACATTAATCCAGAGGACAAGTCGGGAGGGTGGTCGTGGTGGTGAGTTGTCGAGGGTTTCCTCACGGGGCGCGAGCAGAGGCAAGTCGACTGTGATGGTGATGGTGGCTATGGTGTGTATGTGTGTGTCTGTGCCTGTAGGAAAGGTCGTTGTATGCCTTCACATGCATCTCGGTTCTCGTTTTGTGGTGGCGGGGGCCCACTGGGATCATCGAGAAGCCAGGGACTGAAACGAGTGCTGCCGGGCGCGAACTAGCTGCCCCAGCAACCAGTTCTTCGACTGCTAGAGGTCACCGAGAAAACTTCTGTCGGCTTCGCTCGACCCGTTACAGCTCGTGCCGCTGCTGCTGCCGTCACTGTCGCTCGTGCCACGGGAGGAAAAAAAAGAACTGGCTGAGGAGGAGGGGTACACTGGCTGTTCTCATGGCCATCATACTGCTTCTTCTTCCGCAGGCAGCCCCGCACACGACGACAATCACCGCCACCACGACCACCGCGAGCACCATGATGCGCATGTAGCCCCACCAAGAGGGAGGCCATTCATTGTCACCGCCACGACATCGTCGCGCGATTCGCAGGCGGCGGCCACGCTTGTCCACCCCTTCCGCGGTTCGTCAAGGCCCAACGTAGTCGGCGGTCGCCAACCGAGCCATCTGCACTGAGCTGCGGGTAGCCCGTAGCCCAGCCCACGACGCTGGCTTGCAACAGGTTTGCCACTAGGACCGGTGGCGAACGCGTAATCGCCGAATTGCCTGTCCCACCACCTCCACGTGCCCGAGGAGAGGCCGTAGTGGCTGCCCAAGTAGAGCACACCGCCCTTGGCCACGGTCTGTAGCATCGCTGTCACGCCGCCGCGCACCGTCATGAGCATGCGGTCCGCCGTGCCGGAGGTCTTCTGGTTGCACGCATCGCGTACAGGCCCTGCAACGGAGTTCCAGGATTTGCTACCGCGTAGGCGGCAGACAGCTGAGCGGCGGTTGGGGTGGCTACAGAGACCAACGCAAACGTTGACGTGGTGGTGGTGCACAGGAGTAGCAGGATGGCGAGAAAAAGGGGTGTGCTGGTGACGGCGGGGCGCCGCGGTGGCGCGCAAGTGCGGACAGCACGCGGCAAGGACGGAGGGACGCGCATCTTAAAGCGCTGTGCCACTCTAGCAGTATGCGCGCCCTTTTCGTCAACGCCTGACACGCTCGCTAAGACGAGGATGATGACGGGAAGTCGACAGAAAGAAAGCAGATCCGGAAAGGGAAGAGCCTGACGGTGCGCGCGCAGGCAGACACTCTCAGGGGTGTTGAGAAGACCACGTCGAAAGCAGAAACACATGGACAGTAAAAGTGTAGGGAGGGTGGAGTGAGGGGACGGCGGGAGCGCGGATGAGAGGCGACACACTCACCGCAACGTGTACTGTACACATGTGGATTGGCAACCCCCCTCCCCCCTCCCCTCCCCATCTGCACAGACGCACAGTCGAGGGAAAGGGGCGGGGGAGCGCTAAAGAGTGCGAGTGTGCATAGGCGAAGAACAACCTTTTGGACCGACCCTTGTATGTATGCGTGTGTATACATGTATGCCGTCCGTCCGTCCGTCCGTCCTTCTCTGCGACTCACTTACTCCTTTTTCGTACCCATGTCTCGCTGCTTCTCCACGAGCGGCACGCCGCCAGAGAGAGAGAAAGAAAAACAGGGAGGGATAGACGACAGGGACTGCAACGTAGACCGCTCAAGCGGTGCTGCGTACGCGTAGGTGTATGCCGCTCTATCCGTATAAGCGACCATGGCCCTCGTTCTCGAGACTGGGGTCGTCGTGTTTCGCCTTCTTCAGACACTGCCTGCTGCTTCCCCCATTCGTTGGCTTGTTGCGCGGCGCCACCGAAGGACGACCGAGGTAATGGCGAGCAGGAGAGAGCGGGATCGAGGGAGAGCAGCACATCGTGTGTGTGTTTACTCGTGGATGAAAGACACATGCACATGCCTACGTTCGACGAGGCACGCGCGTCACTACCGCGCCGCTTCCTCTGCGGCCCCCTTGTGCACTTCTTCGGTGGCTCTCTTCCGTAGACGCCTCCCTTCCCCTCCTCCCACCTCACCGCCTTGGGCCGCCGCGCCCATTTGCCCTCTCTTTCCCTGCTCCGCCACCACCATTTCTATCGCAGCTGCAGCTCATCTGCCGTGCCTTCCAGCGGTTCACCGCCCCGCAGCGGCCGTGCGCAAGTCACCGTGTCCGTCGCGTCTGCATTGCTCACCCGCTCCAACTCCTCGTAGCGCGGCCCCATGAGTCGAATCCCTCGCAGATGGCAGTCACGTCCGTTGAACTGGTTTTCGCAGATGCAGATGTCAATTAGTGTGCACCACAGCCAGCGGTCGGCGGCGTTGCTGGTGTTGTGTGGGTTCATCGGCATCGCGGCGGATGTTTGCGCTCCCGCGCTTGAGGGGGTCGCGTGGTTGCCATGTCCCAGCACTGCGGCTACCTCGCTATACGGTATGGGCGGCGAGTACGACGAGGCGGCGCCCCCTGCCGGTGCGCCGCCGTCCCGTTGGCGCGGACGCACTTCTTGCTGTGTGTGCTGTACTTTCACACCCGCTGCCACGCCACCGCCGCCATCGTTGGCACCGCCTCCTTCTAGATCGTCGCCGTCGTCTCCTGCCATCTCGCGCAGCGTTATCAGCACCCAACCGCACTCCTGACCGGCCCCGATGTCCGCCTTGGCGACCTCCGTCATGTCTCCACTGTGCGTGCCCGCCTTTACCCGAATCACCCGCGGAGAGTAGCTCTGATCGACGGCGCTGTTCACGTACACCGCCATGGCCTCGACCGGGGTAAGCTGGCCGAGCTGGATGCGAATGACGTGTGGCAGCACCCCGTCCGACTGCCAGAAGTTGTTGAGGTCGTGGTGGCGCATCAAGTGGCGAACACCGTTGCCGTGCTTTGCGCTGCTCACCGTCCAGACGGTGTTGCCGGAGCAGCCCACGTCCATCTGATTGTGCACCCGAACCCACTGCGCAAGCTGCGGTGTGCTTAGAATTCGAAAAGACGGCTTGGCAGAGGCGTCCGACGATGAAGACGCTGGCAAGGCAGAGGCGGCGGAGGCCACCTGCTCACTCTCCTGTGACTGCGCGAGCTCCTCCACGCTGCTCTCGCGGCCGTACTCGTCGTCGTTGTACTCCATCCTCGAGATGGCATGTGCTCGTTGTCTATTCTCCTTCCTGCGTCTCGTGCATCAAAAATCCAGCGATTCACTCCGTCCCTTCGCTCCGCGCATCGACCGCGTTGCCGCCGTGTCCAGCGAAGACGACCGAGTGGATGATGCCTTCTTTTCCCTTGGTTGTTGTTGGCGCGGGTAGCGGGAGAGACGGCGCTCTTGAGCGCGCACGTGTGTCCCTCTCCGCTTCTTCACGCGCCCTCGCACCCCCCCCCGTAGTCGAAGAGAGGTGCAAACACCGCAGGAGTGCCATGACAGTGGACCGGCGGCGGCGGCGTCGGGAAGGGTGGGAGGGGGGAGGGGGCAGAAAAGGGACATGTGAAGAGAGACAAAGACCGCGTACGTGTGTCTGCCAGTGCGAGGGGGGGGGGCGGGGGGCTTCCCTCCTGCCATTGCACACGCAAACCCCCCGCACACGGTTTCGCATGGACGACAAGAGAAGAGGAAGACGTCGGGAGGTGAGAGTACCGGTCACCGCCTTGCTTCCTCTCCTGCTCTCCTTGAAGCGGCTTCTCCCGTTGGCTCCCCTTTCATCTCTCGCATCACGTCAGCTCGTTGTTGGATGGCTGCTTGTTGTGCCCTCCCCCTCCCCTTCCCTCCCCTTCTCCTTTCCTCTCTTCGCCGTCTGTCTTCCTTCCACGCATCCGGCGGCCACTTCACCCGAGGGGGTGGGAGGGGAGAAGGGGGAGCGAGACGCGCGGCAGAGACACATGATGGATGGCGATTTTTTGGCACACACACACGGCGCACACAGTGGACATGCCCGGCATAGGAAAGGTTACCCAAGAGCACCAACGGGAACTCGAACACCAATCGACGCGTGGGGCGCACAGGAGCGCGACATGGGGCGCTTGGCGAGGGCAGAGAGACATGAAAGCACAGCAACGGCGAAGAGTACACAGAAACAAGCGCCGTGAGGGGAAGGCGTGGGAGAGCTGTGAAGGGGAAGGGTAACAGAGCTCAGCCACAGGAAAGAACCACAGCAAAAAGAGGGAAGAAGAGAATCATGGCGGCATAACGTAAGGTGCATAGGCGAATGACACGCGAATGCAGCGTACAGGGAAGGGAGGGGGGGGTGAGGGCGTGTGTGTGCGCGTGAGCGATGATGGCGGGTGATGGGAATGAGGCGAGCGGGCGAGCGAGAGCAGGCGAAGCAGTGAAGAAAGAGGGAACGCAACAACACCCCCCCCTCCACACACACACACTCGGAGACAGACACGTACAAGCAAAGAGACTCAAACGTATACGAAAGAAGTCCAGTCGCCCACCCACCCACCCACCCACACACACACACACACAGATGCATGCGTGCAGCAGATGCACTTGAGCAAAATGAAACACAACATCAAAGAAAATCGCAAGTACAGATAATACACCCATGCACAGAAGCAGCACACACGGCACAACACTCGGCGCACTGAGTTGAGGTGGAGGAGAAGGGGGCAGGGAGTCCGCTAGAAGTACCCTGCCGGGTTCTCCGTCGCCCTGAGCTGCTCCTCGATCCACTGGATCTGTGCCTCGTCGAGGCTGTCGGCGTAGGCGCTGCTGTTCATTTCCCACTCATCATCCTCGCCCATCATGTCGTACGCGGCGCCGTCTGCCTGCGGCTGCTTCGGGTCGATGAGCGACATGGTGGACGCAACACTCGCGCAGCTCGCAGAGAAGGCCCGATGGCGGTGTGGTGGGGTGGACAACCCACGCCACGCCGCCGCACCGCTGCCACTGCCGATGCTTGCGGTAACGGCGGCGGCAAGAGTGGTCTTGACATCGCCGCCGCCACCGCGGTGCGACCCTGTGCCAGTACCGCCGCTGCCGCTACCTCGACCAGTCGCGTCCGTGCTGGCCCAAGGACCCGAGGGATACCAGTACCCACCACCAAAGACCTGCCCACCGGCCTCCTTGCCGAGCATCCGTACGCCGGCCGAAAAGGACCCGGAGCGGTGCTGCAACTGCTGGTTCATCGAATGCGGCGTGCGGACATCAGGCGACGAGGCAACAAGTGGCGAGCCATCACCGGAAGCTACGGGCGACGGCGCAGGCTGCATCGTCCAACGTTCACCCCCATCACGGCTGCTCAGCAGATCATCGCCGTCTACCTCACTCTCGTCGTCTTCGATCATGTTGACGTCGGCAAAGAGGGTGTCGACGAGGCTGCCCTCGTCCTTGGCGACGACGTCGGACACTGCCACACGATTGTGCTGGACGCAGTCCAGGTCGCTCTCACTCATCAACCGTGGGCTGCGCATGGAGTGCTGCTGCTGTGATTGGTGAGGCTCTGTAGTTCGGCTCACGACCGGGTACGGAGCCTGAGGGAACTCCCGTACAACGACGCCCTGGGGTGTGCTGCCCGAATGAGTGGCGGAGTGATGACCAGCGCCACCGGGGGAAGTGGTGGCGGCAGCGGCGGTGCTAGAGCTGGCGCCACTGGTGTGCCCACTCGTTCGCATCTGCGGTCCGTTACCGCCGCTGCCGCTCCATAGTGCGGTCGGCGAGCCGGACGGCGTGGTCACGGTCGCCGGCGACACACGCGCACCGGTGGCTGTGTTTGTCACCATCAGCGCACTGCGCCGCATGGAAGGCCGATCCCCCATGCCGTTTGGCATCTCTGTGTTGCTGCTGTAACTCGCCGCGGCTGCAGCTCCGTGCGCCGGCGATTTGACCGGCACAGAAGGTGTGCCGCTGCTGGGGCCGTCGCCGTCCGTGTCATCCCGCCCTATCGATGATGGCGGCGACGAGTGAGACGGGGCGATAACAGTGAGCGTCCATGGCGTACCTGTTGCCGCCGCCAACTCTGCCGCAAAGGTGCTCTGTCCGCTCATGAGGCCCCCGGTACTGCTTCGACTGTGGTTCTGCACGCTGTCCCCCAGCGGCGAGGAAGTCGGGCGCACTAGCGGCGGCGACCGTGCCGGCGACATGCTGTAGCTCCCCAGCAGTGACTGTGGGCTGGGTACGGCGGCTGCGAGCGATGGAAGTGATGCGTCACCGCCGTTGGTGCCTGCTTCGGGGGTCATGGCGAGGATGAGGCTGGCGGTGGCCGCAGGGTAGAACGGGGCAGCACCCAAGCGCAAACCGCGACGGCTGAGCTGCTTATCTTCCTCAGACTGCTGCTGCTGCTGCTGCTGCGGCATCGAGCGTGACGACACCACTGTTGGAGGACCAGCTGTAGATGGGGCCGCCGTGTCCTTCACCCGGCCACCGTGCGGCACTGCAGGGCCGACAGCATGGGCTGCAGCACCTGCCGACGTGGGAAGCACCGCTGCGACCACACACGGATCCGTGATCGATCCCTTCGCCGAGGAGAATGCGGCGAGCCGCATCACTGTCGGTGCTGGGTCGGGAAGTGCGGACTCGGCGACGACCGCGTGTGCAGCGTGACGCACCTGTTGAGCCACGATGATGGGGTCCTGCGGCACGAAGGGCGGCAGGGGCGGGCGTGTGCTGAAGGCGGCGACGGCGGTGACCGGGGCCATTCCAGTAGCGACACCGGGTCCCGATTGCGGCTGCGGCACGGCGGTCGACATCTGCTTTTGCCTACGGGAGAGCTTGTTCCCCGCGCGCAGCGGTCGACGCGGCCCGTCTGCTGGCACGGCCGCCTTGTCGTCATGCCCTGCGTGCGACAACCTTGGCAGGGGCTGCGTTTCTTCATCAACAGCGGCGTCGCCGACCGCATCGTTGATGGAGCTACCTCGAGACACCGCTGGCGACGACGCTACAGGGTGCGCTGGGCTGAGGCGGCGACGGTGTCGAGAGCGGCCGCCGCCCTCCGTGACTGCAGGCCGCCGTGATGGCGTCGCCATCGCGTTCTTTGCGGATTGGCCTGGTACTCGTCGAGTGCCAGCAGCAGGCACAAGCTCCTCGTTTTCCAGGGTCTCTTCGGCCGCTGCCGCGGCCGTTGTCGCTGGTGGAGAAGAAAAGCGGCTGCCGTTGCGCGGTTTACACGAGACCGTCACCTCTTCCTCCTCCGGTGCTGCAGCGGATCCTTGCACGTTGCCAGCTACTTCGTCCTCTTCGTTGGCTACGTTGTGCGCGGCAGCACCGGCCTCGACAGAGGCCTCGCTACTTTTCGCAGCTATGCGGCGACGATCCTGTCGTGACTGCAGATGCCTGCGCTGCTTCTGTACGTTCTCCCACAGTTGCGTGTTCGCCCGGCCTCGTACTGCGCGCGGCTTGGAGTCGCGGTTGCCCTTCGTGCGTCTACTCTGATCAGGTGGCCGTTGCTGCTGCTGCTGGTGCGGCAGAGGCGAGCACGAAGAGTCCGCTTCGTTGCCGTCGTCGTCGGCGGTGATGGTGGTGGTGCGACTTGTATTGGATGACATGGTGAACTGCGCTTGTGGGTCGACTGCGCTCTTTACTACATCCTCGACTGTGCACATCCCTGCGGCAACGTCACCATAGCCGCCGCTGCTTCCGCCGCTGCTGCTGCGACGCCCAGGAAGAGAAGACGAAGGTGGCACCTTTGGCTTCGACATCGCTGCGTCGGACGCACTTGAGCCGGGAAGTCGTCTTCGCTGCGCTTCTCTCCGACCGCCGCCCCCGCGGTGATGACGGGGGCCCTTCTTCATTTGCCTTTGCGACCGCTGCTGCTGTTGCTGTGATGTGGACACAGAGGGCGGCGGTGAAGGACAAGCCTTACTAAGACTACCGCGCGATAGCCGTTGCTGTCGGCGCCCAGCTGAGGGGGACGCAGCTGCCGGTGAGTTGCCTCCAAACACATCCCCTGAGGTCGTCACGGTCGCTGAGTTAGGCGAGCTGACCACGGAATTGCTTGCGGACTGCGAGCACGGTAACGCGGCAGCTGCATGCCGTGACCCTCTGCGCATTCTCTCTCCCCTCCCTTCCCAGGCAGGAAGAGACACACACGCGCACACACCGGCCACCGGCTGAAAAGGCGACGAATAGAGAGCAGAGGCCCCCTCCCTCCCCCCAAGAAGGTGTGTGCGTGTAAAACCGCCCTGTTCGCGGGGACTGGGCGGCGGCTGACGAGAGACCGCGAGGTGGCGGAGAGACGGTGTTGGGAGTGGGGGGGGGTAAGAGGGGAGGGCAGGGGCGAGGAGGGGTACGACGTCGTCGTAATGACGAAAAGAGTTGGCGAGTGGGACGAGAGACCAAGAAAAAAAGGGAGAGGGGACGCCAAGCGATGATACGCCAGAGACAGCGGGGGAGGCGAAGGGGAGGGGCGGTGCACGCAGGCGTGATGGTGTTCGTGGACGGTCGCTGGCGTGTTGCGTGTGCAGGTGCAACGATGATAGATTAGAGAGCTGAGCAGAAGGCCTGCGCACCAGAGCGCGGTCACAAACACACACTCTCGCACGCCTTCCTTCTGTATTTAGTGTCTACCACACTACGGGCACCGCGTCTGGTCGAGGTGTGTATGGCTGGGCTGCTCGCAGAAGGAAAGTGTTGTCGCTCTCGATGGTAAGCGATGTGGAATGTGAGAGAAGGGAGGATAAAGGGACGATGCACCGACGTGCCGACGTGGGTACCTGCACATGCGTGCATGGGTGTGGGTAGATACGTTTGAGTGGCGTGATGGAGGGAGGGAGTGGGAGGGAACGTACGGAGGTGACGCGGTGAGAGAGAAAGCTGTTTTTCTTCTTGGAAGGGGTGCGTGTGTGTATCCGCTTATCTGTGCGTGTGCAAGGGGGGGGGTGCTGGTGCTGGTGCTGCTGGTGGTGGAAGAGGCGCACCACGGGCAGCCAACCAAATGAACACACGCACCGTGAACGACTGAGGGGCTTACGACGACGCTCACGAAAAGCAACAACTTCAGAGGGAGAGCCGGACCACATCCGGGACCGTAGAGGGCCCTTCTGATATGGCCCCATCCCACAAGAATGGAGCCCCGCCCCGCCTCCTAAGAAAGGTGACCCCATCTCCCTCCCTTCTGCCCCTCTTTACCCACGCTATCTCCGGTGGCCTATCAAGATGCCATAGCCGCCGCGCATGCGAGAGGGAAGGGAGGAGGGGAGGGAAGGTGGTGGTGGCCGGGTAAAAAGGTATGCCACGGCTTCTGATCACCGCACTCGGTGTTATTCCGTTTCTGAAGAGGCGAAACATAGACACAGACACAGAAACACCCACATAGACACATAAACACACACACGGAGGAACAAGGGGCCGTGCTGCGGTGAGGGAGTGTGTGAGCCAGACAGGCACAAGTGCAAGCGCCAAACCATCAAGCAAGACACAGCAGCATCCACCGCACACAGACACGAAGCAATAACACACACACACACACACACACACACACACATGCACGCGAAGGGGAGAGGCACGCGACGTTACACCACATGCGTATGTCTGCGCTTGTGTACCAGCGCGAGTGCCGCGTGCGCCTGAGGGATAGCGACGACGGTGGTGTATACAGACGCATAAACGTATGCGTCTGTATGCGTCTGCGTGTGTGTTTAGCGGGAGGGCAGAGGCGATTTGTCCGGTCGTTGGGGATGGCTGGCGGAGCTAGCGAGAGCGGGAGAGAACACCAAAGCCTCCCGCCCCTCCCTCTCCGCCGCGCGAGCTAGCCAGGGCGTCGACATGAGCGATGGCAGACGACCGCACGCGCGCGTACGCACAGCACCTAAAGCACAGCCACTGAGAGACACAGGCAAAAACCTAGAGAAGAGATTGAGAGCGACAGGAAAGGCAGGACTATGGTCGCGAGGGGGGTTGCCACAGAAAACGGACGGAGGACACACATTTCAAGCACCATCACCATCCCCACACAGCACAGACTGGCCGAAGACACAAGGAAATACACGCACACGCACAGAGACGGCCGCACACAGGCAGAGCGACAGAGGCAGGCGGGGGGCGGAGAAGAACACAGCGCACCACGAGGTCAACACAGTCACACGCAGAAACACACAGGAAAAGAATCCACGAGTACAACCAAAAGAGGGAAGGGGAAGCGAGGAACCAAAATACAAATGAAGAGACTACCTTAGAGGTGGTTCTGCGTGGGTGCGTCGGTCAGCAAAGACAGTGGTGAACAGCAGGAATCCTCAAGCGGCCGCACCTGCTTCGGACTCGAGAAGGCAGACTTCCTAAAGAGGGGGCGTGAGGGGAGACCATGTGAAGGGGCAACTGGCGCGATGCACCGCGGCTACGCTGCCATCGACTCGTGCAGGTCGCGTATGATCGACTTGGCCTCCTCGTCGTTCGGGTCCACCTCCAGCGCCTTGGTCGCTGCCTCGAGCGCCGCGTCCAGCTGGTTGCCGTCTGCTAGGATGGCCGCCTTCGCCTTCAGCAGCGTCGACGTCATCTCCTTCGCCGAGCTGCCGATCACTTCGATCTCCTCCTGCGGCGGGTGCTCGAGGGTTTCGGCGACAAAGGCCAGTGCCGCATCATCCCCATGCATCTCACTCAGCAAGAATGCTTTCTCGCGGAATGTGTTCGCCAGCGGGTGCACCTCGATGCTGCGGCTCAGCAGCATCAAGAGCTCCGTGTTGAGGGTGGCCTTGCCGGCGTCGTCGCCGCACTCCTCCGCGGCACGGACGAGCTGCTGCACCACGCCGATCTGGCGTTCCAACGCCTTGGCGTAGTGCGGGCACCTCTGGAGCGCCTTGCCGTACGCCTCTTTTGCCTTTTCGTAGTTGCCGCTGGCGGCGTGTACGTCGCCGACGATGAGCCAGCCACAGTGATCACGGTCCCAGCCAAGCTGAACGGCAAGCTCCGCCGCCGTGAGCGCCTGCGCCAGTACCGCCTCGCTAGCCTGCTCCTCATCCACTGACCCAAGCAAGAGGTCCGCCAGGTACGCGTAGACGCGCGCGAAGGCAGACTTGGTCTGCGCCGTCGAGTTTTCGCCGCCGCCGTTGCCCTGCGGGTCCTGCGCTGCGAGGTACGCCTGCACCTGCTCTAGCGCAATCTCGGCACTGCTCGACACCTCCGTAACCTTGAAGCGCATGAGATCTGCCAGCACCTTCTGGTCAATCAGCTGGTACTTGCCGGCGGCAATCGCGAACTGCTCCGCGGCGTCTTCGAGGTCATGCATCTGCAGCGTGATTTCCGCCACGGAGTCGAGATAGGGCGCCAGCACAAACGGTGGCGCTCCCTCCGCCTTGAACGTGAAGACGCGCATGGCGGCGAGCAGGTACTCGCGGTCCCACAGCGCGTAACCTTCGCTGATGGGCTTCTTGGAGTACATCTTAGACAGCGACTCTGTCCGCTTGCGAGCCTGTGCCTCCGCCATGGTGCTCTCGTGCAAGTTGTGATCGAAAGGAAAATGGGCGAAAGGGGGTGGCGTGTGTGTGGGGTGGGGTGGTACTGACCACGTTCGATGGGGAGCGGATGACGGTGTGGGGTCGCAGCGGAGCACTGGCGTTCCGTTCGCGTGCGGCAACCCAAGCGCAGCGAGAGAGAGGGGGAGGGGGTGAAGCGGCGTGCGGAGATGCTGCCAGCGAGAATGGAAGAAGGAGGGGAGGGGGCTGTGCTGTATTGAGTGCGGCCACTATCGAGTTTGATTGTTTATGTGTGCAGGAGTGCAGGATCAAGGATGCTTATGTGAAATATTACCTGCCTTCGCTTGTGTAATGCCAGAGAGGGAGAAGGGCGGGCGGGAGCGGTGGTGGTGGTGGTGCTATAAGAAGAAGGCGATGTGCTGCGTTGAGGGGTTCCAGTCCCCATTTTCTAACCTGTTATGGGCGATCCCATCAACATGTTAGACGTGGCCCGGTAGGCCAGGAGGGAGGGGGAGCTGACTTCTGCATTTCGCTGTTACAGCGTCGCTGTTTATCTTTTCCATGGATTCGACGACAGTGGCAGGGTCCCGCCCTTCCTTCCCTCCATCATGTGTCGCGCTCCGGTGGCGGGCATGATGGTTGCTGATCAGAGTGGAACAGACTCGTGCTCAGAGACAAGGTAGTGAATCCAGTTGACATCCCCACTTCCCCCAGCATAAGAGGGAGGGGAGGGGAGAGCTACCACGCCCTACGGAGAGGATAGCGGCCACCGCGCGTCGTGACTGGTGTCTGATGGGCAAAGGATGCGGTGAAAAGTAGATGAATGCACGACTCGTCTTTTATATTCGCCCTTCTGAAGCACGCCGCAGCCGTGCCACGGGTGCAGAGAGGAAGCGAGAGAGGAGGAGAGGGCGCATCAGAGAAAAAGAGAACCAACCACGAGTCACGCCAGGACAGCGAGCGACAAGGACCGCCACTTGCGCGCACACACACACACACACACACACACAAACATGAAAGGGAGAGAGATGCGTAACAGGAGATACGCATTAGAAGGAAGAAGAGCAGCAAACGAGGGCTGCACGAGAGCAACAACAGGCAACGACAGTGTGTGCGTATGCGTGTGTATGTGTTCGAGAGAGTGGACCACAACACCGGCAAACAAGGAAAAGAGTTTCCGCCACGCGACCCGCGCTGCGAATCGGTCCGCGCCCGCCCCCCATTCTACGACACATGCGTACGCAGCGGCACTAAGGTGAGGCGCCCCATCCTCAAGCGGATAGGAAAGTGAGAGGGAGAGGGAAAGCGTGGTGGTGGTGGTGGGGGGGGGGTAGGGCTTACTGGCGGTTCTCCACGACCGGCGCCTTCGTCGGCTCATTGGCAGGCTGCAGGTACTTCTTGTAGACGTAGTACGTTCCGTACACCATGACCCCTGGCAGGACGAGTAGCAACGGAATGGTCCACCACCTGACCTTCGAGGTGCTGTCGTTATCCTTGTCATCCAGTACCGGACCTGGGGTCAGCGTGGCGTGCGGGATGCTCAGGAACAGGCGTCGCCACGCCACCTCTTGAGCCGGGGACCAAGGCAGCGCAGCGGACATGGTCGCATTCGCAGCGTGCAAGTCGATGCCGTTGCGCAGCGTAAAGTTCACGGTCAGCGAACTCAACGAAGCGGTGGCGACTGCGTCACGGCCGCGTGCTAAGGTGGCGAGAAGGGCCGGGCCGCTCACATTGTCTCGCAGAAGCTGCACACCGCGGTAGAGCAGGTCAGGCGCGGCCGACAGAGTCGAGGTGTTCACTGCAGCGTCATAGGCAACCGCATCCGCAATAATGCTGAGCACCAGCGCGTAGGTCGGCAGCAGCACCGGCTGCGGGTCTGCTGTTGCGTTATCCATGAGGGCTGTTGAGGCCCTCTGTAGACCGCCAAGAATTGCTGCGGCGCGGTGACGCGCCTGCACGGCAGCCACGACTACAGACTCGACGGCGTGCAACGAGGCGGCCGCCTTGGGCAGGGCCACAAACCCCGACATGTGCAGCTGGACGGCAACCACTGACGGCTCGACGCCAAGTGCGGCGGCCATCGCCTCTTGGAAGAGCGCTAGGGAGGCGGAGGTGTAGCCAAGGTAGGGCGAGCCGGAAGCAGCTGCCGCCGTTGCTGTAGCGGCGTTGGTGTTGGGACGGGCAAGCAGCTCCATTACCATGGAGATCTCTCGCATCCAGAGAAGCTGCGTTGTCACAGACGCCATCGTGGTGTTCGCGCTGGCGTTGCTGATCGACGGCCCCACGGTGGAGCGGAGGTAGAGCGGCCATGGCGACAGATGCGTGACGGTCGTGGTAGTGGTGCTGCTGCTGCTGCTGCTGCTTGCGCTGGCAGTGGCGATCACCACTTGCTGCTGCGCCTGCGCCTCGGAAGAGAGAGCAGCGGCCCGGGCGACATCAGCGCTGTAGAAGTGCGCGCCGTCGATGCTGAGACACACCACAATTGACTCGCCGTTGCTGCGCGAGGCTGCCGTAGCCGCGTCGGTCGCCCAGCCAAGAATGGACTGGCCGTTTAGCGGGGCTCCTGGAACATCCTTGTAGCGCGCCCACAACGCGGCCGTCTGGTTCACCCATGTTTCTTGCGACAGCGCCGGGTTCATGCGCTCGAACTGCGCGACACGCTTGGCCGTCTGCGCCCCGCGCCACGCCACGACGGCGGCCGTGTCGGCAGTCGACCACACCCCGCCGTGCTGCAGGTTGATTAGGAAGATGGGCATTGCCAGCGGAGACGAGGCGTTCACCGCGGACACGTTCCACGCATCTGCGCCAAACACCGTGGCGCCGTAGAACTGCGTAAAGTTCGCTGACACCGCCGCGGCACCGTCGCAGCGTGCGCCGTACCGGCTTGTGCGGACGAGGGCCACCGCTGCGGCCACCGTCGACACGTCTGCCGCCGTTGTCGTCACGGTAGGGAGGCGACGCCCGCTCGCTGCACCCATGCCGTTGCCGACAAAGGCACTCGTCCACGCATATGTGTACGTCGGTGGCCGCGCCGCGTACGTCACCACCTGCGGCGATGAGGTGATGCTGGCGTCCGCGCCGGGGCTCGAGTAGAGGTACTGCACACGCACCGTCGTGGCGGTGGCGTTGTCAGCGGACCACCCCAGCGGACGCTGCGTCGGATCTGCTGCGGTGGTGCGGTTGCAGGAGAGGGACGTGATGGTGGGTGGCACGACGACAGCGGCGAGAGTACGCGGCGACGTCTGCCCTGCCGTGCCGGCCGCCTGGAAGCTGAGACCACCATCGACGCTGTAGCAGAGTGCATACGACCGCAGCCGGTCAGCGTAGCGCGGGCTCGCGGTTGTGCTGTTGCCGTTGGTTGCTGCTGCTGGTACGACAGCGGCGGTATCCCATTCCACTCGGCTCACGTACGCGGCATCCACACGCAGCACGCCGCCCTGGGCGTTGCGCCACGGCGCCGTGAGCAGCAAGCCATCTGGGCCGCTGGCACTGGACGCCGACGCCGATACCAACGGCATACCTGTAACAGGGTCCCACGCCTCTGGCACCGCCGCACAGCCACCCGACCACGTCCACGGCCCGCTGCCGCCGCGACGCATCACCATCTGCGCAGATGGAGGGGCGAACGCGAACAACACCGGCATGCCGCGCACACGTACGGCCGTGCCGGTCACGGGGAGCTCGGCGTAGCTGCTTTGCGCGATGGCGACGACGTTGTCGCTGCTGTTCGAGACGGTTGCGCTGCTGACGGACACGACCGTCCAGTTACGCGCGACACGCAGCCGAAGTGGCGTCGCGGTGTAGGTGGCCGTAACGAGGTCACCTGGTGCACGTGCGTTGTTGTCGCTCAGCAGGCTCGACACGTAGGGCAGGTCTTGCCGGAGACACAGAGCGTAGAGCCCCACGGGAGTGTAGCGCAGACCTATCGGAAGCTGCATCGCCCGCGCCGGGGATGATGCGGCTTCGCCCGCCGCCGCCGTTGCGCCCCACGCCGCAGGCTGCACGGTGGCGAGGTCAAAGAGGTAGAACGTGTCCACCGCGACGGTGTCGTTGCACTCTGCCATGCTCAGCGGCACCACGCGCACGCGCACCCCGTCTCGCATACCGGCGCTGCACCGCCCCGGCGCCGTGGTGACCAGGAGGCCGACGTCCAGCGGATGCACGTAGAACTCCCGCTGCTGAGCGTCGCCGTAGCACGTGAGGGACCAGGGCGCCACCGTCACCGTCATGTTCGTTGAAATGTTTTGCAGACGGTTGTCGAGGGAGAAGAGGAGCGGCTGTGGCTGCGGGCCGCCACTAGGGACGAGACCAGAGGGACTTGCTTCAGCAGACGGCGCGGCGTGCGTGGAGGCAGGCAGGTACAGTAGCCCGTTCACGGCGAAGCCATTATCGCCCAAGAAGCCGGTCCATAGCATCGCCGTCGTCAGCTGACCGAGATCCGCTAGCACGTGCGCCTCCGTATGATTGGCTGTCGCAGTCCATGGCGGCAAGGTGCCGGGGTCGACATAGCGCGTGTCGAGAAGTTGGCGTGTCGTGCTGCTCTGGGTGTAGACACGCATCGCGTTCGTCGACGGCGTCGCCGCCGTGGTGGCGTCTGCTTCTTCACGAACATCCTTGCCTTTCTCGTCGTCCTCGGCGTTGACAGTGACGCGCAGGGTGGGGGCCCACTTCTCCGTGAAGTGCGCAATGCCAACGGAGAGGTAGTGCAGCCCACCATCAACGGAGAAACAGACAGAGCCGCGAGACTCGAGGGTGTAATGCGGGACACTGTAGGTGTTGCCGCTCGGCAGCGCCGCGACGAGGGTCTTGCTCAGGCTGTCTGGCAGCGATAGCGATGACGGCTGCTGCTGCTGCTGCTGCTGCCGCCTGGACAAGGGCAGCGGCGAGACGGTGATTCTGTCGGCGCCAAAGTTCAGCTGCATACCTGCGTAGGAGGACACGTAGGGCGAGATGGCGCTGGCGGGGTCGGGTGACTGCGCGGACCGGTAGCACGGCCGCCCCACGTAGAAGCGGGTCAGTGAAAGCAGCGACAGTGCGGACGGACTCAGCTCCAGACGCTGGAGGAGTTCGTCCTCGGGGCTCGACGCGACCGCAACGGCGGTCTCAGCGTGTGCCGTCGACTTGAGCAGCACCGGTAGCAGCAGATCTTCCCTGGCACCACGGCGCACCACCACCTGCTCGATCAAGTCCGCCTGCATCGCCTCCGTAGGTGTCCACGCGTGCAACGAGACCCGGCCCACCTGTACTGATATCACGCGGTAGTACACTCCAGAAGCCATGAAGAATGCTGTAGCCGTGCCGCCGTCGTCCTCCGACACACCGCTGTCAAGCACCGCTGCCGCCGCGACGGCTGCCTCGGGGTCGCGGACGCACACGCGCAACCGCTGCGGCGTCACCGTGTCCGTGTGGTGCTTCGCCAAGGTCAGCACGTTCGAAACAGAGACGGTCAGCAGCGGAATGCCGTGCGAGTTGTAGCTGCAGCTGGCGGAGAGAAGCACTTGCGTGCCAGGCGAAAGATACATGTCGGCGTCCCTCATGCCAGAGCCGCCAACGCTACTCGGCGATGCCGTCGCGGCCTCTGTAGAGGAGCCGATGACCTGCCCTGCCTTGATGAGCGCGGTGAGGTCGACACTGCCGTGACTATTCTCGGGCACGAGCAGGGTGTCTGCTAAAATCTGCGCCAGCAAGTTGCGCTGCGTCGTCTCCGTGTCGATGCGAAGTCGAGACGGAAGCACCCGCAGAGTGAGGCTTGTCTTGGCGTACGTGGCACCGCCGTCTGTCGAGATGCACGCAGCGATGCCGCCGGCGCCGCTCGTGGCCTCTTCCGACAACAGAATGTGCGTGCTCGGCACGAGAAAGACGCCGTTGTCGTCCTCTATCGGGAGGGGGTCGGTGTAGAGGCGCGTGTTTGCCAGCAGTTGCCGGGCGGCAACGCGGTGGTGGTAGTCCGCCATGTCGCTCAAGGTGGTGTTCACCATACCCGCTCCGCCGCCACTGCTGACTCCACCTCGTGACCTGGAGGATGCCGGTGGTTCCATTGTCTCCTCGCAGCGGGCGCCAAACCGCAGCCGGTGGCCGCGCTCGATACCGTAGCCGTTCAGGTAGACCACCTGGCTGCTGTCCTGCGCGTAGAGAATGAGTGTCGTGTTGCCGCCGGCGGGCATGCCCGTCCCACGGTCTACCTCGGCGCTTGTTGTGGCTGCAACGCCCACCTTGTGCGCTGGGAACGGCGCCGTCGTGTTGCTTGCGTCGTCGGCCTTTACGCGGAAGCCGGTCGGCATCGCGTGCGTGTACTGAAGCTGGAACATCGGTTGCACCGGCTCGCGCCACCGCTCCGGCCCCGTCTCGAGGCACATGATCCACGGCTGCGTCATGCTCGGGATGATAACCGGCACCGCATCATCGCCATTGCCGCTTCCGCGCGTGCTCAGCGCATATGGCATTGTCAGAACACCGATATGCAGTACATAGGGCCCGCGCACGACGTCATCCGGCACGGCCTCCGCGTCGACGAAGCACGGGTCCTCGTCGTTGTCCATCGGTTTCACGAACATGACGCGCCGGTGATCTCCGCACGGCACCAAATCCTCCTCCACGCCCACGCCGCCGCTGATGCTTTTCGTTGGCGCTGGAAGACACCACAGCGCGAGTGACACCTGCCGGCCAGCTGTGCCGACAACGTTCACCATGCTCTCCTCGCCGGTGTTCCACTCCAGCGCCACCTTGCTAGGCGGCAGCGCCGTCAGCAGCGCGACATCCTCGCTGCCGTCCGCTGGAAAGTAGTTGTAAGCCGTTGGGCGGCGCACGTGCGTCTCCACGACAAGCGAGATGGCCGGGGCGACGCGCCAGTCGAGGTGGCTCTGTGGCTGGAAGCACAGCACATACGTCGCCGGGGCCGCCAGGGAGCGGATGAGGCTCTGGGAGAGGACGATGTAGTGTGCACTCGCGGTAAGGCTACCCTCGCTGTCCCTGTTGTCGTCTTTGCCGCCGAAGAGAGAAAACCATGTGAAGGCGTCCTGCACGCGAATGTCAGGCAGCTCCGCGCCGCCACTGCTCTTCGTCGCCACCATCGGCTGGCTGCACTGCAAGGCCGAGGTGTGGAAGCGCACGAGGCTGCGGTTCGTCAGCAGCGAGCCCGAGATGGGCAGCGCCCACTCCTGGCCCTGTTCCACTGTGACGCTGGTCGTGTGGTTCAGCGTGGAGACGCCGTAGACCGCGTTGGCCAGCCGCACCTGCAGCCCGTGCAGTGAGAAGAACTGCAGTGCCGCCTCGATGCCCTCGTCAGCGGAGTCCAACGTCGGGTATAGTGTGCTGGCACACAGCTGGTAGATGCCGGGCACCGTGAGCCAGCGCGGCAGCAACACCGCCGAGCCGTTGACAGCGGAGGAGGAGGCGCTGCCGAAGGAGTGCAAGCCTTGGTGCACGTAGCTGTTCTTCAAGGCGTAGCAGGAGAGGTCTTGCGGGGCGAGGAACATGTAGAGTGGGCTGCCGATGGCTTGGACGACATCGACGATGGGCCCGGCCAGCTTCATTGAAAACCACTGCCCGCCGGTGGCGTGTTGCATTGGCAACGCCAGCACGGTGGAGATGTGGTTCTGGTGCACGGGGCTATCCTCGACCACGAAGCCGTCGGTAGCCGGGATGACCAGGCGGTACGGTAGGCCCGTCGAGACGTACGGCGAGACTGCCACGTCTTCGCTCGTTTCCCCGATGCGCACGCACCACTGGAAGCGATCCACGTACGTGCCGCTGCTGACGTTCACGTCGGCGCCGACGCGAGCCGTCTCCGCCTGCCGCAGCGAGATGAACCAGCTCGAATAGGACGTCTGCGGATCGACGTAGCGCGTGGACTCGGCGTAGAGCGGACTCGTCACGTTGCCGCTTTCCACCGCGATCCGCACTGTGGTGGTTGTGCTGGACGGCAAGCCTGATAGCTGCACCGGCGTCCGCCACAGATGGCTGGAGGCGTTGCCGCAGTCGACGGCAGGCATGAGCCACGCATTCGGGCCGTCAAGGCCAAAGCCCTCCACAATGAGGTCCATGGTGCCCGCGTACACCACCGTGGCGACCGACGACGGCGGCAAGGGGGAGCTGCTGCTGTTGTACGGCGGCATGTGCGCCGTCGCGCGTGCCAGCAGCGGCGCGTCGCTCGGCAAGTTGCGGATCGCCGTCACACGCGGTGGCTCAACGACAAGCTGGAAGTTTGTCGGAAATACAAGCGTTGCCGTCCCAGGGGCGTACAGGCAAACGTTCAGCGGCTTTCGTGCCGCGTCTGCCGTCGCCGTGCTGGCGCCGAAGAGGCGCTGCGCCGCCGACTTGCTCAGGAGGTCGCTGTGCTTCAAGACGACAAACACGCGTGGCTGATACGCACTGCCGGACTCGCTGCCGCCATCGCCCTGCACGTCGTTGACGGCCTCCATGGGGGCCCAGTAGCTGCGCGGCAGGTCGTACAGTGACACCACCGAGATGTTCAGGGCGCTCTGCTCCTTGACAAGGTTGTCGTGTCTGCCGGTGCTGCTGATCGGCACGCCGTGGCACAGCTGCAAGGAGAGGAACATCGTCATGTCAGGGCGGATGCCGTAGCCGGTGAGGGGCAGCACCACGTCGCGGGCGCCCTCGGCGAGGCGGATGAGAGTTGCCCCAGTGGACGGAGGCGCCGCGGGGTTGGGTGGCACCGCTGCTGCCGAGGCGGGGATGGAGCTGTAGCGGCCCATGTAGAGAAGCTGTATGGGTCGGACGTCCAGCGTGGTGTTGACGAGGGGGGCGAAGAAACGGCGCTGCGGCACCAGCTCGCTGCTGCCGCCTGTCGTGTTGGTGGCGAACGGCAGCGGCACGGAGAGGCAGAGCTGCATGCGGCGTAACGAGTGCTGCGTGAAGAAGCCAAGTGGTACGACCATGCCCACCCGCGCCGCCTCGCGGCCCTCGCAGTCGGCATCGCCGTCGGCGCTGCTGTTGCCGCCCGCTGCACGAGTGTGTCGACAGCTCTCTGGCGTCAGCAGCCCGAGCGCGCGCTGCGCGTAGAAGAGCTTCGCGTTGGAGCACTGCGCCGCCGTGTCGTCCGCCGTGCCGCTGCTCGGCAACACGACCGAGAAGGCCACTTGAGCGCTGTCCAGCGTCGTCGTGGACCAAAGCCGCACATCGAGGCCGTGCAACCACAGCATGCCGGCAAAGCCTGTGTTCACGCTCAGGTGCGTCGTCGACGCATCCGCTGCCTCGGCCGCCGCGACGGCTTCGCTGCTGAAGGAGACGCTGGAGTCTATGAGGAAGCGGTCGACGCGCTGGCGGTGCACCGTGATCCTCAGCGTTGGCTGGCGCACGGGAAGGAAGGGGCTGAGCGCGCCGTAGGAGATGCACACGTACCATGTCTGTCGCGTGGCGGCGGGGCCGTCGGTGCGAGTCGGGTGATGGCCCCAGAGGCCTGTGTGGTTCAGGTTCAGCTGCATGTACGCCACCGTCGCGGTGGCGGCTGCGGTACCGCTTCCCTCCACGGTCATGGTGACAGTGCTTAGCGGCACCATCGTGTCGAGGTGCCGCGGCCACGTCGCCGCCGCCCTCGTCGGGTCGTCGAGCGGCAGTGGTTGGTGGCGGTTGCAGTCTTTGGGGTTTTGCGAGAGAAGCGCCAGCATGCCGCGCTCGGCGTTGTGGCCGTCAAGGAGGATGATCGGGGAGCTGTACTGAGGGATGTGCAGGTGCACGGTGGATGGTAAAACGGTCGAGGACGACGACGCCGACATCGGGTCCGTGGAGTCGAAGGGGTGCTGGGTGCGCAGCAGGTAGTGCGCGCTGCGGTTGCGCGCAGCGGCGGCCGGTACAAGCGTCGCCCAAGGCGACCCTGCAGCCGTGGAGGAGCCGCTGGTGGCGGTGAACCACGCCCGCTGCTGGCGCAGCCGACGCGGCGGCAACGCCCACATACCCTTGACGGACACAGGCGGCGGCACAAGGTGTGCCTTGAGCCCTGGGACGGCGGTGTAGGTGCGCACTGCAGCTCCGGCTGGGCTGACAGACGTGCGGGCAGCGAGGCGCTCTGCAATGGAGAGAGAGAACGTTGTGGAGGCGCCACTGCTGTTGCTGCTGATGCCGGCGTTGACAGAGGCCCCCCACAGCGCCAGGAGGCGTCGCGAGGCCGCGCCGATTTTTGCGACGTCGGATGTCAGCGTCAATGGCGGCTTGTGCACCGAAACGCACACGTAGTACTCCGCTGGATGCTGGGACTGAGCCAGGACGCTGGACACCTCGGAAGAGTTATAGATGGGGTCGAGCGAGGCAAGACGCGCGGCATGGACGCTAGCGTGCTGGTAGCTGAAGACGCTGTACTTCAGGGACGCGTTGCCGCGCCCACGCCCGTCGGCGGCGCGCAGCGGCGAAGAGGACTGCGTGTAGCGCCCACTAGAGACGTGCCGAACCTCGATCTCCGAGTCCAGGAGCTGGAACGGCACCTGCTCTCCCATGCAGTCGGCTGAGGAGGACAGTCGCATGTGGCTTACAACGGTGTCAACCTCGGGCGACAGCACCGTCGTGACTGTGCCGGCGGCAGAGGCGCCGCCGCTCCGACGAAGCACCAACTGCACGGTGCCCGTCGCATGCTCGGCGATCGCAATGTCACGCTGCAGAGCACAGGCCGACGCTGCCGCGGATGGCGAGGTGGTTGCAACTTCGATGGCGGTCCCGCAGAACAGTGGCGGCAGCCAGGCGGCGGTGCTGTTGGCCCCCGGCGAGCGCGACGGTGTGCTGATAAAGCCGTCCACTGTCACCTCTGTCACCTCGTACGTGATGGCCGTTGGCACGTAGTTACGCCCGTCTTGGGAGACGCACACGTAGCCGACCTCGCTGTGGTTGGTGTGTCGCACCGTAATCACGTTCGCGCGGACGCGTGCGATGCGAGGCTGATCTTTTTGGCCGTCACACGGAGCAACGGGCGAGCTCTCACCGGTGATGGCGATCGAGAGGAGATCGTCGACGGACATGCCGGGGGCTGTCTGCACTGGTGGCACGATCACCGTCCCATCCACCGCGCGCCGCGGGGCTGGGTAGGTGTAGTAGGCGGAGAGCGGGGCGAAGAAGAAGTGCAGGCCGCGCACGCTGGCGACGGGCGGGATGGTCGCGTTGGGGCCCTGAAGGGTGTAAATACCGGTGCTGCCTGCCGCCACCACCACGTGCACGGCGCCGGAGAGGGCCTGTACGCGCTGGCCGAGCGGCGACCACGGGGAGCTGCTGTCGCTGTCCGAGGGCCAGTCGGGACCACTCGTCGGAATCGGCGGCTGCGCCGTCGCCTCCGGGATGAGATCCTGCTTCGGGTCGATGTCGGAGGCGCGGTACTGGCACGTATAGGCCAGTACTCGCACCGCCTCGTTTGCTGGCATGCTGGCCGAGCTGCTACTGCAAGGGATGTAGTACCACAACCCACCGACGTCCACCGCGACGCAGCCCTTGACACTGGCCGGCTCTCCGGCGGCCCACAAGCGGTCGGCGAGGAGCGGGTCTAGTTCACGCACGCCGCTGAGGTAGAAACCTCCAGCGCCGTGGTCAATGAAGGAGACGCCAGCAAGGCTGACGGGGAGAGGCGACGAGGTGGAGTCGATGCTGCCGCTGCTGCCGCCTTCCGGCACCACTACGGCGTTCCTCAGGTTCTTCAAGTAGAGACCCAGCAGGGAGCCGACGTAGTCGCTCTCGGCAATGCTCTGCATCGCTACTGCGCGCACGCGGCCGACCTTGGTGACCACCACTTGTCCACGCAGAACCTGTTCGCAGTGCTCCTCCATGGTCGCCGCCGTGACGGCCGAGCCCCCCTCGGCCTCCGTCGACGCGGACGGGAAGACGCGATAACAGCTGTTCGTCAGGGCCAGGTGCGACCACCCGCTGAGGCAGTGCTCCGACGGGCTTGGCGCCGGCGACGTCGTCGAGGACGGGTTTGGCATCGGCGTCGGCGGCACACTTGGGAAGATGGAGCCGTCGTTCAGGTAGGAGCACAGGAAAGGCTGGGTGGAGCGCGGGTCCAGGCCGACCCACATGCCAGCAGCCGATACTGGAGAAGGGAACGACGTGGATGCGTTGCCGCAGTCGCATTCGGTCGGCGGCGGAGGCGTGATGCCGACCACACCGTAGCTCAGCGCTGGCTCTCCCTCGCCCCAGTTGGAGTAGTACAGATTGGTGCTCGTCGGCCACGCCGGACTGGACGGGCTTGCCGCCGCGTACTCGGACGCGCTAAACAGGTACTGGTCGGCGTACCAGCTGCCGATGAGGCCGGCGCTGCTGCTGTCGCGCATGAAGCTGCCACCAAGGAACACCGTTCGCGCGCTGTCTGTGACGCCGCTCATGGTCACCACCGAGGCCGCGTGGGCAGGTGCTTCGGCCATGTTGCTGCCATCGCACGTGCACGGAGTCGGCGGCGCCGCCATCGCGCTTAGCAGCGCGGACACGACCCATGCGTTCTCCTGCTGCGACATAACGCTTGCCAGCGACCCTTTCGGATTCACCGCAGCGCAGTACTCTCGAGCGCCTTCGAAGTTTTTGCCGAGGCGGCCGCCCACTTCGCTGGCGTTAGCGAACAGGCGGTAGCACACGGCGTTCACAGCACCGTCACTTGTGTCGACAGAGGCCGGCAGCGCCGTCCAACCGCTCAGGCACGGGGGCGCGGGCTGCGGCGTCGCTGGTCTCTTGGCGTGGCCGCAACCTCGCTGGGGAACGCCGGAGTTCGACCCACCTTCACTACTGCTGTCGGAGCTGCCCGAGGAGGAGGTGCCGTGCGCGTTGCCGCTGCTAGAGGACGCGGTGGCAGGCGGGATGACGGTGAAGTCCGCCTTGAAGGCGCACGCGAATGCGTGCGCCGACGCTGCAGACGTCAGCAACGTCCACTGTCCACTCGCGCGCATCGCGATCAAACCTGAGTGCCTTTGCCAGTCCACATCAGCGGCGAAGTTCGTGTACGCCGCGCTGCCTGCGGAGACCTCTGCTGCCGACGCTGCCTCCACCGCTGTCGTCTGCGCGAGCTGTTGCGGGAGGCCTCCTCGTGTGTGTGCTGCGCGCGAGCTGTTCAACCAACTAGGGCTCTGCATCTCCAGCAGCTCAGCGCGGGTTGGCATCTGCTGTCGCTGATGTAGCGCGTTACCACCGTTGCTGCTCACGTCGGCGTACCAGTGCACCACGCCGTAGCCGGCTGCGCCGCCGAGCACGACGACGCCATCGTCTTCCGCTCCAGCGTTGTAAGCGTCCGAAAACAGACTTCTAAAGAACGCGTTCTCCGCTGCGGAGCGCACGGCGACTCCGTGCGGGGAGGCGTAAGTGGCGTACGGCCACGGTGTGATGCCATCTGTGCTGAGAGGGGCGTCGCTGCCGCTCGAGAAGAGCGAGGTGCAGAGGGACTCGGCGGATGAGGCAGGCACGGGCGTCCTGATGAATACACGAGCGCACAGGTGCGCCTCCGCAGCGCTGTCGGTGGTGGGGATGGCCATCGGCGGAGAATAAAGGGACCAGCCGTACGGGCATGACGCGACGGTGGCCGCATTGAATCCGCCGTCGGCGCGGGCCGGCTGAAAGACGCCCGGGGCGAGTGCCGCGACGACAACGAGAAGCGCAACAGGGAGGACGGTCCATCGCGCCAGCGCACGGGATGTAGACGGCGATGGCGGCTCCCCAGCACGGACCGTTGTGAAGGAGCCGAACGCAGGCGTGTGCCGCGCCGCGGTGCTACATGCATTGCTCATTCCTTTTCCTGAAAATCTGCGCTGCTTCGCTTCCATCCGCGATGTGCTGATGCGAGTTGGCGACGCTACCTACCGTCTCTCCCTTCCAGGCTGTCACCCTGCTGGTTGGAGTGGCGGCTGGGTGGGTCCGTTGACGCGGTGGTGGCGTAGGCGCGACAGCGATGATGAAGGAAAACCGCAAGAGACGCAGGCAGGCAGAGGGATGGGGGGGCGGAGGAGAGAGACTACACGGGAACAAGTTGATGGAGGCGAGCCACGACAACAACAGTGGTAGCGAAGAAAAGCGAGCCTGAAGACAGAGACGTTACACTTAATAGAGAGAAAGAGCGGCCCACCGAACGGGTGGCGCCGCAGCGGTGCACGCACGCCTGCTTGCGTGTTACACACTCTGCCCCGCACCCTTTTCCCCTCTCCGTATGCCTTTGCTTGCTTGACGTCGTGCGGCCACGGAGCGCAGCTGCTTGCGCACGTGCGTGTGAGGGTGCCTGTGTAACGGTAACGGAGAATGTGGTCGATAGGATGGACCGTCTTCACCTTTAGTTGTATATGTGTATGCCCTGGCCCTTGTCCCCCCTCGCCCAACTGCGTGCGGGCAAGCGTGTGCTGCACGCGGCACAGATGGGAACGGATGACGCACGCACGCCCTTGCAGGCAGGGCGACAACAGACACACCGGCAGATTGACGCGTGTAGACAACCAAGGAATAGCGGGAGGAGCCACCCCCACAAAAAAAGAAGAAAGGAATAATCCGCAAGCGGGGCGGCGCACACGTACGGTAGAAAAGTCAACGCGCGAGTCGGGAGGGGGTGGAGGAGGAGGAGGGGGGGGAGAGCGGGCTCGCACTGACGGCGGAGCTGAGCTGCCAGCTTCTACGTCGGGCTGTCGCTACTCCTTCCCTTTTGCTGTGTGTTGTCGTGCTCGTTGCAACGTGGATGGCGCGGCGGGGGGGGCTCAATAAAGGCACAGCAGAGACGCAGCCGTGACACCACCGTTGCTTCTCCGCTTTTCGTGGCTTGACTTTTCGTTTTTGGACTCGAAATGATCAAGAGCGGCACCGCCGACGAGAAGCAGGTCGATCGCGCCCCTCCACAGACACACACACACGTCGATACACAGAGGCACTCAGACAGATGGACAGCAAGTGGATGCAGAGGAGACGAAGTGGGAAGAGAAGAGAGATGATGAGTTCGACGTGGCAGAGAGGAAGAGTCCGAGAGTCTCTCACCGCAGCGGAAGCACACGCACACGCACATGTAGAAGTTCGATGCGGCACGTGTGGCGAGAGATCGGAGAGCGATGAGAGATCCATCTCTCGCTTACTCCCCTCTCCCAACCTGCCCCCGGCACACCTCTTTCTAACAATCATCTCGCGCGCACATGTGCCCCACAAACTCTTGTGCAAGTGAGCGGACGGTTTCGTGTATGGAGGCGCAGAGAGGGGGCCAGGGCAGGGCAGAGCGAGGACGGCGTATGTCTATGCGCAGACAAGCCGCAGGGGGGGGGGAGTTGTACGGCAGTGCTCTCCCCGCTCCATTCCACATACCTTCACGCCGTGCTCGTACGAGTATCGTTTTCGTTTTCAAACGAAGTATCGCGTCATATCAACATACTCATCGGCGCATCATCTTCCGAGCTGGGGCTGCCGGTCTTGTTAGCACCACCACCGACGGCGACTTGCGTGCTGTCCTGCAACCCCCTTCCACTGCAACGCTCGACAGACGGTGCACGTAAAAGAAAACGCAACGCCAGAAAGGATGGGAGGACGAAGGGAAGAAGCGGCTCGCGGACGCACGTGTGTGCGTCGCTCACACACACACACTGCATCTGCGGTGATGCCAGTAGGGTGTCTTGCTGTGGCCAAGTGCGTTGCCAGCACAACTTTCGCTTCACTCAAACACGCAGGCGCACATGAACCGATATCTATATATAGATATGGAGAGGCGAGATGGACATGACGGCAGCAGTGCGCTAACGAATGAAGGCAGGACGACAGGCAGGCCCACGCAAGCCGCGAGGTTAGAGAAAGTGGGTACTTCAGAAAGCAAGAGAGGGTAGCCGAGAAAGAACAACAACAAACACTAGGGCGGTGTTGTCCGTGACGGCGGAAGGATACAGAGCCCTCCATCTCCCTATCGCTCCGACATCGACACACGCAACATTAACAGCAACAACACTCAGAGGCACAGACACACGCACACGCAGGGGATCAGCATGCGAGCAAGAATGATGAGGTAGCGAGATGCTCACGATGATGAAAACAGAAGAAGCGGGATGATGATGATCGCCTCCCCGTCGCCTCCTGAAAAGGGGACGACTGAACGGGTCATCAACGACGCATGCATTATATCGTATCCCGAGAGGGACAGACAGATGCGGAGCACGCGAGAAGTGCACGCGCACGCTCACACACACACATACACATACACACACAGGCAGAAACAAGGTGAGAGGAGCATAGGATTGGGGGGGGGGGAGGGAAACAAGAAAGACGGGAGACCGTGAAAGCATGAGAGAGAGGGAGAGGGCTTTGTGAGCCAAAACCGCCCTCGCCACGGCACATCATCATCGCAACTGACGATCTCCACATGAGCGTGAGGACGAGCAAGCACATAACGAAAAGGCGCAGAGAGCCGGCGTGAGATTGAGGCGGGCGGACGGCGAAACTCGAACACAGTGGCGCTCAGCAGCACCGTCGGTTGCACGCACTGCCACACACCGCTACGATGGGGCGAAGAAAACAAAAATGACAACAGCAACATAAACACACACACACACACACACAGACACGCATCAACGATGCATCGGCGACGGCAGCAGCGCCATATTCCTTCACACCTCCTCCTCTGTCATGCAAGGGGCTGCGTTCCAGGCAACATGTTCGGCAAGGCAGACGAACGAGGGTGATGAATGCGCAGGCTCACGGTGAAGCACAACGTGGCTCTGGTGTACGGGCTTGTGTGTATGTGTGTCGGTTTAGCAGAAAAACAAAGGAAAGGGAAGGGAGGGGAGGGGATGGGGGGTTGGTGGAAATCATTGGAGAGAGGAATGCAGCGCAGGATGGATGGGGAAACGCGCGCACGTACGCACGCATGCACGCAGACAAGCAACGCAGAAGAGTTTGTTCCTTTTAGAGGCTCCGTAAGAACGCAAAGTCTACGAGCAAGCCGAAATAGAGCAGCAGCGACGACAATGATAACAACACACACAAGAGGGGGACATCTACCAACCTCCCATCACCACCACGTCAGACACGCACGCACACACGCACACACACACACACATCTTTCACAGAAAGCATGCCCTTGAGCGTGTGAGCGGCAGCGCCGGAGAGGGAGAGGGAGGGGGAGAGGGAGAGGGAGAGGGGGAGGAGAGCCGTCCTCCCGCAAAGAATAAAAAAAAGAAAGAAAACGCTATGGGGTACGGAGAGGACACCACCAGTGCACACATCGATATCGCCAACTACGAGGTGTCGCAACACGCCCGCTCCTTCCACCTCTCAACACGAATGCGCAGGCTGTACTGCGTGAGTTGATGCATGTCGCCGACTTGTAGCAAGAGCAACCCAGTAGCCACCTCTAATAGCGTCTGCGTGGTGGCATCTCCTCCAGCTCCTCGTCCTTGCACGTCATCCACGGTGCACGGAGCAGTGCACGGGCCGTACTGCGACGGTGCGGGTCACGGTGAAAGCAGCAGCGCAGCAGGCCCAGCAGCTCCGCCGGTGTGCCATCTGGCACCCCAGGCGGGAGGTCGGCAACCGACTGCTCGATCTGCTTCATGAGGTGGTAGGCGTTGCTCCCCGACGTTGGCCACGGTGTGCGGCCAAAGACTTCGAGAACGAGGCATCCAAAGGACCAGATGTCTGCCGAGGCGGTGTAGCCGACCGGTGCTGGCGGTGACGTAGCCTTTCTGCTGCTCCCGTGCCCGCCATCGTTGCCTTCACCGCTCGAAGACGCTAGAGAGCTCGCTGTTGGCGTCGCCATGCACGGCGGCCCCGAGGCCTGAATGATCTCCGGTGCCATGAACATGGGGGTGCCGACCATCGTCTGCGCCACGCCGGTGGTGTCGAACCACTGATATTCCGCCATGGTCGTGAAGCGCGAGTCTGTCGCGGCGGTGCGTGTGGTGGCGATGCTGCTGGTGGTCCCCTCGCTGTCAGCGGTGCCGTGGACGTTGTTCGTCAACACGATGCGCCGCGAGCACCCAAAGTCCGCCAACTTCGCTACATCGTCTGCGCTGATGAGGACATTATCGCCCTTCACATCCCGGTGAATAAAGTTGTTGCGGTGCAGGTAGGCGAGGCCTTTGAGCACATCGCGCAGGTAGCGTCGAGCCACCCTCACTGGCAGCTGACCGCCAGGCGACCGGCGAACGACGCTGGAGATGGTGCCGCGGTTGCACAACTCCATCACGATCTCCACCTGGACAGGAATGCGGGCAGCGGCGTTGCGCTGCGGCGACTGGCTTGCGGAGAAAGCGCCGTCGCAGACGGCGGCTTTGCCGTTGTCGACATAGTGACGACCGGCGCTGTCGTACCGCCGCTCACCGACCCTTTCGCTGTCTCTCCCAGCTGCCGCCGCGCCGGAGAGGCCCTTGCCATTGGTGCTGCCACCGTCACGGCACTGCTGCTGTTGCTGCTGGTGTAGTTCCAAGTATCGGTCCTGCACTGGCGTGACCTGGCAGCGCAGGCACGTGACGATGTTCTCGTGGTGCAGCTTCTCCATCATCTCCACCTCGCGTAGAAGCACGAGGAGCGCCTCCTGCTGGGAGGGCGACATGTACGCTGCATCCGCGGCAGCGGCAGCAGCAGCGCTTGTGGGGGTGCCGCTATTTTCAGTGTACCGAGCCTGCCTGCTGCTCTGGCCGTCGCCGTCATCGCCAGAGGTGTCGAGGTCGACCGGTATGGGAACGCCGACCTCTAGCACCTTCACTGCCACCGGGGTCTGCTTGCGGTCTTCCAGGACACCCTCGTATACCACGCCAGAGGTGCCGCGTCCAATGTAGCCGCGCATGCGCCACTGCACGCGCTTCTCTTGGAGCCTGTGAAAGGCCTCACGCCACTGCCGTGCGCTTAGCCGCTGCCGCTGCTGTTGCTGTTGCCGCTCTTCGTCCCTCTTTCTTTGCTGCTCCTGCGCACGCCAGCGCTCAATGGCGGTCGTCGGTGAGCCATCGCGGTTGGTGGAACCGGCGACCGCCGCTCCCGTCGCACTCGTGCGGGCGGCGCGCGCGCGACTCAGCACTACAGCAACATTGACGTTGCCGCCGCCAGCACAAGCACCGCTCTCCCGTCTCAAGTGATTACCGCGGAGCAGCTCAAGGGTTGACGGTTGAGCCAGCTGCTGCTGCGGCTCGTCCTCGTCTTCCGTCGTTGTGTTCGTGAGTGTTGTGCTGTAGCGACGGAGCGGACCGCGATGACGGCGGCCCTCGTCGTCTGCCTTATCCTCGCTCGCCACGCTGTCTCTAGCGTATCGGTGAGAGGCGGCAAAGACCGCCGTGCCACCGTGCCGACTAGCCGCCGTGGCACTCCCGTAGTTATAGCAGTCCGACGTGCCGCTCGCGCTGCCCATCATGTTAGCCGCCGACGTGTTCGACGCGCTCGGCAAACTGCCGCATCGCACGCTGTCGACAGAGTCGTCGAGACCGTTCACAATATCTGAAGATACGCTCCGCTGGTGCCCGGAGAAGGCGCCGTGGCTCGGGTGTTCGATGAGGCGGGTGCCCCGTCGCGCACTGCTGACCCCCGCTGCCGCTGCTTCTATTGCGGCGTTGGCTGGTCGCGGCGTCCGCGGCGTCATCGTGCCTGTGACGGCAGAGGAGGCTCTGCTCTCCGCGTACGCTGGCAGGGGCGGCGCTGGCGGCAAGGTGGCCGTGATGGCCGTCATCGTTGTCTCCACCGAGGATCCCGCCCTGCTCACGCTGGGGTGACGGATCAAGGTGGGGGTGCGGGAGCACTGCCCTGCTGCCGTCGTCGCCACGGCGCCGAATACCGGCGCTGCAGCAGCAGGGCTGGAGGAGGCGAGAGAGACGGAGCGGTTCGGGCTGGGCGAGGTGGCGCTGTCCACGTAGCCAACGCTGCCGCTAGCACTTGGTGTCGTGGCGTCCGCAGCGGTGGCAGCGACCATGGCACCGCCGCCGCTGCGGCTGCTGCTAACCCGGCCCCCCACCGTGTAGCTGCGCGCGCGATAGTGACGGCGGTGTTGATCCTCCTGGTCAGACGCGGCGGCGGGCACTGCAGACGGTAAAAGGCGAGGCGAGGTGCCGAGGTTCACAGTCGGCATACTGGAGAGGTGACCCCGCCACGCGGGCGACGGCGGATGGCCCGGCTGCTGCTGTTGGTGCGGTTGCGGATGCGGCGCAGCCGAGGCGCTTTCCGGATATGGAAGCGCACAGTCATTGACGCCATGCGTCGCGGCTGCGTGGTGGTGGTTGCTGTTCTTGCCGTTATAGATGCCGGCAGCAGTGTGGAAGCCGCTCATGCTGCTGCTGCTGCGCAGGCCGCCGTTGGAGCCGCTTGCGTAACTCCGCTGCGAGACGGCCTGCGCCCTGGACACGGAGGGATGGTGGTGCACATGTCCGTGATTGCCGCAGAAGCTGCTGTTCCGACGTGAATTCGCACCCGACGAGAAGGGCCGGCGATGCGCTGCCGTAGCCTCCGCTACCTGGTTGCTGTGTGTCATGTCGAGGACCACGGCACGGTCACGCATGTTCGGCGGCAGCAGCGCCTGCTTCATGTCGGACGGATGTATCGCCTTCACAAAAGTGTTGAAGTAACCAACGCCGTGCACCGTGGGCACACAGCTGCCTGAGGACGGACCGACGCTGCTGCTGCTGCCGGCGCCACCCACCATGGACGACGACGAGGACCCCACGTTTGTGGCCGCTGCCGCCGTGGTTTGCATGTTCATTGCCGGGGCGGCCGCAGCTGCTGTGCCGTCCCCGCTGCGCCCATGCGTGTGGAGAATGTACGGGGTGTAACTAGGTGAGTTCATAATCCGGGAGGAGCCACAGCTATTCGGGTTGTTGTTGCTGTTGGCCACGTCGTCGTGGTGGCGCGGGGTGAGCTTAGGCGAGACACATCCGCTAACGGCTGGGAACTTGAAGGGCGACGACGCTGCTGCGCCTCCTGCGCCTGTTGGGGTTCCGGTCACTGTCGCAGTCGAGGTGGGCGACACTGCATCGCCGAGCGCGCCCGAGGCACTTCCGAAGCTGCCGTGGCGCTGGCGTGTATTGGGAGTCCGCCCTCCGGCGACACCTGTGGCAGCACCGAGGTCGCGGCTCACGCCTATCGAGCTGTCGCGCTGCGCGTTCACAGGGCGACTGCCGGAGCGCGTCTTGCGAAGTGTGATGTGGATCGAGCGTGCTCGTCGATAGTGTTGACGCGGTTGCGCACCGCTACCACTAACACTGTTGATGCGACCGCCTTCGACACCCGCCGTCTTTGGCGCTGCTGGGTGGGAGGTTTCACAGCCTGCGATAGAAGACGACGACGTCAGCTGCTGCTGCTGCAGCTGATATCGCTGGGGATGGAGGCGATTCAGATGTCTTCCATCTCCTCTGCTTGTTGGGACCATGGCTTCTATAGCAGCGTTCTCCGCCATGATGTACTGCGACACCCAAGCCCGTCTCTCTCGGCGACTGCGTGTCGTCTACGCAAGGCGTCGGCCTGCTCCCGGACACCCTTCCTTTCTATGAATGCTCCGAAACGGAGGGGGGATGCAGAGAGGCAGTGCTGCCGGTGATGGCTCTTGACTGTGATGTCTCGATAGCCACGCAGATGCAAAATACTTCGAGCGATGAAAAAACACACAAACTCCCAGCCACAACACGCGCGCCTCGTCTGAGTCTGCTGCGCTCGTGTGTGCGTGCGTGTGTGTGGCGGTGGCGATGGTGGCGGAGACGGTGGTGAGAGTGAGGCGATGCCGTACAGAACACACACACACACACACACACATTCGTATGCGCGCGCGCCGTCAGACCCTGAACTCAAGAGAGAGCCGCCCACGTTTCTTGAGCAATGAAGCCGGAATCTACAACAGCAGCAGTGGAAGCAGCAGGAGGGAGAGAGGGCGCGAGAGCGCTGCGCGCGAGGTGACGCTGCGTGGTGGTGGTGAACAGGGGAGAGGTGAAAAAGTCGGTTGACCCGCCACAGTACTCGGGGGTATCGATGGCGAAGCAGGGGGCTAGGGATATGGGGTGCACCCCAGATATGTTGAGCAAGCACCTAGAGAGGGAGAGGCTCGAGAGTGGGAGGAGGAGAGAGGTGCGAGCAACGGTAGGGGCAAAACAGGAGACAAGGTTGTGCCGTGCCGCGATGCCGCCATCACGACACGTGAACTCACCACAAAGCAAACTCGCCCAAGGGCACCGCCGAGCACCGGGGCAGGCGTGCGTACGTGTGTCTTTATGACATGGCGGGAGAGACCATGGGGTGGTGGTGGCGGTCGAGGGGACGACGTAGAGAAGCACGCCCATCGAACTGACGTTCCTCCACACGTGGGACTTGCTCGCCCTTGTAGACGCCCCCTTCCCCCCGCCCCACAATCCTCAACTGGCGAGCACGCACAGGAGCAGCTAAATCGTCGCTCTTTTTCGTCTGTGGTTGTTGCTGTTGTTTGCCTGGAGACAGATCATCTCTCCTTGCTCGCCACACTCTCATAATGGATGGGTGTCTCTCGGCCCAGACTACGCCTGCTGCAAGTACACAGGGCCGTCCAACCAGCCCGACAGAGGTGCGTGTGTGTGTGTGTGAAGAAGGCGGCGACGACACAACAAGCAGAGAACAGAGGGTGCATGATGGGAGCGGGCGGCGACCATCCGTTACTCTCGCCAACACCGCCCCCTCCCCAGCAAGAAGGCATATGGCAAACAAAAACATAAAAAAAAACAAAGACAACGAGGAGATGAACAGAGAGGGAGACTCGCACACGCACGCACGCACGCACGCACGCACGCACGCACGCACGCACGCACACGAGTAAAGCGCAAGCATACATTGATACCCACATAGGCACAAACATACAGAATACCAGACACACACACACACACACACACACAGACACATAGACAGGCACCGAGACGCCACTCGACAAAAGTGGTCACAGCAAGGCAGGGGGCGTGCATGTGTCTGTGGATGCGTGAAGGAAGGCGGGCGGATGGGGAGAGATGGTGAGAGTGAGGGAGAGGACATGATGAGAGGTGTGGGAGAGGGGAGGGGAGGGGGGAGGAAGAGGGTACGAGGAGACGCACGGAGTGGTGCTCATCAAGGCACGTGCATACGCACAGTCAAAGTCCAACAAAACAAGAGGAGTCGCCAACAACAACACGAGCACCTAGGATGAAGGGTGGGGCGGGGTAGGTGACACAGCGAGAGAGAGCGGGGGTACAGCCACGAAATGAGGCAAGATATCAAGCAGAGCACATTCATGACATGCATGCAAGGTGCGCAAGGGTCGTAGATACTTGATGAAGCCTTCTCCGTTGTTTTCGTTTGCTCGTGGAGCGCATAGAGAGCGTGCACCTAAGTTCAGTGGTACTGTGCGCACCCTGTTGCATCTGTGTCTATCCGTGATGGCGTGCACGTGTGCCCTTCGCTCCGTGCGTTTCACGCCGACCTTCGATTACTTCAAAGGGCGATCGCGGCAGTCATGTTGCCGTCGGAGGGTGAGACACACACCGACACACACACACACACATATGTATACATATGTATATATATAGAGACAACACCAACGCATGTCCACTTCGACACACGACTGTCGAAGGGGGAGAGAGAGGAGAGAGAGGGACACAAATAATAACAGGACACGCGCAAGAGAAACAACGACAACGGGGGACAACACAGAATGTGGTGACTATGAAAACCTGAAGAATAATCAGAATCACTGCTACTGCTCTAGCAAGGGTGATGCATGAGGTGGCTTGGTGGAGTGGGAGGGGGGAGGCGGAGAGGCACAGGTATGGGGTTGTGTATGTACGTATGTATGTGTGCGTGTGAGGTGGTGGCGCTGGTGCGGGCAAGCGATGACGGCAACATCCACCAACCCACCCCCATCTACTCCCATCCCCCAAAGCAGACGTGCACACATACCGAAGCACTCCACAGAAGCAGACGCAAGTGGCGCACTGTTCCGTCTGCGTGTGCTCGACGTGCCTGTGAGTTTGAAATCTGTAATTAGTAGATACACTGGTATAGCACGAAAAAAATTGAATAGGTGCGGCGACATGTGTGCTACACGACATTCTAGGCGAACCCCACCAATCCTTCACCTCAGCCGTTTCTCCTGCTGACCACCGTCAGTTGAAGGCTGACGAGAGGCAGCGGCGTGGGTGGGTGGGGGAGAGTGGTAAGGGTTGAGGTGGGTGTTGGTAGTGAGGGGTGGGTCTGGGGGGAGGGGGGGAGGGACAAGAGCAGTGCCACGTCGACTTGTTTCTGTCCAAGTACACACAGACAGACGTGCAGAAAAACACAGATGGAGAGAGAGGTGGGGCATGGACGGATGAGCTGGAGTTCAGCAACGGGCGAATCGAAGCAAACCCACGCGTACAAAGAGCAGAGGTGGTGGTGGTTGGAAACAACAACAACGGCAAGCAAGAGAGACACGAAAACACGCACGGCACGCCAATCAGCACCGTTGACACACACACACACACCCATGTATACACATATACAAAAAGCCTAAGATGTGTACACAGAATGTACATTGAATATATATATATATTAGATACATATGCACAGATACATATATACACATATACACACATATATACACACATATATACATATATACATATATATATGTATGTGTGTATATATGTATCTAATATATATATGTATATACATATATACATATATATATATATGTGTGTATATGCGTATGGACAAACCGGCACCGGCATACGTGAAACCAAAACGTGAACAACAACAAAGAGAGCGACGCAGCTTCGAGAAGGAAAGTCGCTACGCGATCGGGAGGAGATGGAGAGGGGGAGGGGGAGGGCAGAAAAGGACCGGTGCAGCACTCCTCGAGCGACCGCACGAGAGGGCAAGTACCCCCCGCTCCTTCTTTCGGTATCATCTGCGACAGTGGGGCTGCAAGCGATGAGGGATGCGTGTGTTGGTGTGCAGGGGTGCTGTGGTGGAACGCAAGAGACACACACACACACACACACACACACGCCCCCATATGCTCACAGATTTGTTTGGATGGACTCCTCCGCTGTCAAACAACTGGAAAAGAAGAGATGGGAGCCCAGGGAAGAGAGCGAGAGAGACAGGTAGAGAGAGGATGCGGGCGGGCGTGTGGGTGCCTGAGGAAGCGAGCGGCACCGGAAGCCGTGATGTGCTTCCGGAGAAAAGAGTCGCACTCACTCCCTCTCAAACACCAACACCCTCCCTCTTTCCCTCCCTCCTCGTCCCTCTTCCAACGGCGCCATACCTGGCATCACTTTGGCCATGTCGCGTCGGCCACCTCATTTTATCGAACATCACCGAACGCAACCGACGTTGACAAGGACACGACGGCTGTGCTGAAGCTCATCGCATTCTCGCACACACGCACCCTCTTTCCTCGTCTCTCTCTCTCTCACGCATCCCTAACGCACAGCCATAGGGAAAATGTTTCTTTTTGTTGAGAAGAGGCCTGAGGCGATCTCAGTAGATGGCCGTGCCGGCCTTCTCCTGCGCATAGCCGCAGTTGCTCTCCTTGGTCTGGAAGTACAGCTCCTCCTCGTGCGGCTCCACGTCGTCCGTCGGGAACTTCGGAAAGTTCTCAAAGACGGCGTTGCCCTCGCCTATCTTGCACATGACCACGACGATGTTATCACCGATCTCCTCATCCGCCTCGAAACCGATGGTCACGGCAATCTCCTTCGCTTTCACGCTTGGCGCGTTCCGGAAGAGGTGGACGTAGTCGTTGACGTAGTAGATCGGATGCACAAAATCGCGCATGTCCTCGCCTCCGCCGTTGCCGTTGCCGACTGTCTCGTCGCCCTCCATGAGGCGCGGAATGAGCAGGTACGGCGCGGCACTCGGCTCCAGGTGGCACGTCATGGCAATCTCGCGCGCCTGCAGGAACAGCCACGCGTTGTCCGACGGCTGCGTCATGTTAGTCGAGGAGTTCTGCACGACCTGGTACACGTCCGTCTCTTTGGGCACCGGCGCGGCAAGCGACAGCATCACGGGTGGGTAGTCTATGTTGTTCGGGTCGGACTCGGCCGCACCTGCCTCGTCGACGTGCATGCCGCGGTGGTCCATGTTCGACAAGATGAACGTGACGTCCATCGGCGCCTTCACCGACACCTGAAAGACGGCGCCGGGCTTGCAGTCGGCGAAGGTAATGGGCACGCGCGCGTCGTGCGCTGCCGGCGCACGGAAAAGTACACCACCGCCGATGAAATACTTGAGCGCATCCTCGAAGGTCATCCAGACGATGCTAGTGTCGCCCTTGTGCTTGCTGAAGCCGCACGCGGTGGCGATATCGCGGTGCTGTTGCCACTCCAGGGCATCCCACGCCCACGCCCTCGTCCATCCGCTGCCGTGCACCCACGGGTTGCGCAGGCATATCAGGCGGATCTGACCCTTTTGGAACTCCTTCACGTCCAGCACGGAGTAGGCGTGGCCGGGCAGGAAGCCGGTACCGGCGAACGCCTCCTCCATCTCGGGCTGGTCGGAGAAGTCCGGCGAGCTCTGCGCATCCGCCGGAATCGCCGGCGCCTTGCCGGGCGTCGTGAGGATGGCCTGGTAGCCCTTCCTTTGCCACTGGATCATCTGCGACTCCAGGTCGCGGCCGTTGTGCACGGCCGCCTTGGCGACCATTTCGTCGATGCGCATGGCCGGGAATCCCGTCATGTCTGTCAGTGCGTGCATCGGATCACCGGACTGGATCATAGCGTAGCTGCCGTGCATCTTGGCAAACGCCTTCTCGAGAACTGCCGGCCACAGCTCGCACAGGTCGCGGCTGTGAGCGAAGGCCGGCGCGCCGGCGATGACAGGAAAGTAGTCGTCCACAAGGATACTGCGCCAGAGACCGTTCTTGTTGAAGGACACGCGGTACGCACCGATAGCGCGCTCGCACCGCGCCGAATCGGCGCCCTTCGGGTGCCGGAACATCTGCATGACCACTGTCGGGTCCTCGGCCTGCGTGGCTACCGCGCACATGAGCCAGCAGTCACCCAGCTCGCCCTGCTCGACCTCGCCGGGGCAGATGCGGTTGCGGAAGAGTCGAATTTGGTCGTGCAGCTCCGGCTTCACGTACATGCGTGGCCGGCCCCACGGCAGCCGCTTGAACGGCTTCGCCGCCCCAGACTCGATGGACGACTGCACAGGCGGGAAGGAGAGGTCGACAAAGGGTAGGCCGTTCTCCAGGCAGATCTGCAGAATGCGCTCCGCATCCGTCTCGTCGCCGGCGATGGCGCGGATGGCGTCCATCTCCACCTGCACAACCTGCTGATTCTGTGCCTCGCTGCGAGCTTGGAAGTACTCCTGCGACAGCGGCAGCGCGCTCAGCTTGCTCGAGAAGCCGTTCACGAAGCCCTTGATGAAGGGCTCCGTCTCGCCAGGGTAGACGGTCAACTCCATCACGTACTCGCCCGTGCTTTCATCACGCGTCATCTTCGTGTTTTCGAGCGGCGTGATCTTGCTGTGCTTGCCAAACGTGCACACAACGTGCACTTCGAAGGAACGGCTGTCGTTGTAGAAGGCCCACGTCTTGTTCGGTCGGTCAACGATGCGGTAGAGCAACCCGGGCTCCTCGAAGCAGTTCGTCACCTCGCCCCTGATGTCAGGCTCGCCGTTCACGAACCGTACCTTTGGCGCAGCAGCACCACCGGTAGCCGCAGGGGTTTCCGGGCTCTCGTACACGGGCTTCTGAGCGGTGCCAATGTCGAACTCGTCCTCCGGGTCTTCCTCGGGCACCTGCAGGTTCACTGGCACCCACTCCCGTGGCGGCTTCGTCGCTGTCTTGCGTGGCTTCATGAAGGCATTCGTTACCGGCGGCGGCGGCCCGGCCGGCTCTTCCTCAGGGTACCGCGAACCGGCGTGCATCACGGCATCATCTGTGGGCAGGCCGCGGTCGTCGTGCCCAAGAGGCTGCTCTTTCGCTTCAGCAAAGCCGTGAACATCCTCGGCAGCGATCGGCTTCTCCGCTGCGTCGAACTCGACAGAGTCGGAGAAGAGGCTGTCGTTGCTGATCACATCCGCCTCCGTCGGTGGGTACGACATGGCTGCGGAGCTAATGATGTGAAGAAGGTGTGTATGTGCGTGTGTGTTGAGGGGAGGGGGGAGATAGGAGGCGCTGAAAAGGCACCTGCGTGCGCGGGTTTCTACGTTCGCTCGCTTCGTTCCCCTTCGCTTGTACTCGTCGCTTGATGTGCGGCTCTTCGCGTCTGCGCGTCCGTGTGCGAGAGCGGAAGAGGGGTGGGCTGCGGGAGAGGGGCGGTGTGTGTGTGTGTGTGTGTGTGGCGTGGGAAGAGGATGAAGGGGGGGGGGGCGGATGAGGTGATGAGACTGCCGATATGTTGTTTGTATGTGTATTTGTGTGTGTGCGTGTTTAGGAGCGCGCAGGGGAGACAGAGGCTGAGGTAGATGGAACGTAAGCGGTGCGTCGCGTGAGGGCGAGGAGCAGGTCTGCGCCCACCTGCACAGGCCGCACGGGAGAATATCAGAACACAACGAGAACACAACGAACGGAAAGCAAGGAGCTCCCCATAAGGGCAAGCACACCAGACGCGGTGCTCGCATGGCGCGTGTGCGTTGTGGCCGAGAAAAGGCTGTCGCTGCCAGCACGCCGGCACGCGCCTCCTCTCCGCATCCGCCGCGACTTCCTCCGTACCTTTTTGTTTTCCGTTGGCGAGCGGGGCGCTGACACATCCATGCGAATCGCGGAGGCGGATGGTGGCGCGGGAGAGCGACATGTAGGGCTACCATGCATCGGTACTGAATTCGATGTTGTTTCCTCCAGTGCACGCGTGCCGTGCTGGCGACGCGTTCGCACGCAGCTATCCGGACATGCCCACGCACGCATGCCCAAGCACACATGGAACTGAGCACCAGGGAACGATCAATGAAGGGAGGACAACGAATCGCGAAGCGGAGAGGAGCCGGAGGGGGAGGGGGCAATAACGCCCATCAGCACCCTTTAAAACTTTTTGTTTCCGTCAACCACCCTCTCCCTCTCTTCTCGCGGGTTTCACGAGTGGGGCGGCATACCGTCAGGCGAACGGTGGAGAGCGCGATGGCGCGCTTGTCTGGGGTGCCTCCATCCCTCTACACGCGTGGACTCGATCGACAAGATCGTGCCCGTGGAAGTCATGTCAAGGATAGGTGCTGATGCGGAATGCTGACCATGGCGCGGCGGATTCGACTCGGTTTTTTGTTCTCCGCCTCGCCGTCTGGGCGCCGTGGTCATCCGCGTCGGCGCCGCCGCCGCCCCTCCAATGTCTTCGTCGCTGTCGCTGTGCGGGATGCTCCCTTCCCTCTTTCTTCGTAAAAGGACTGCCATCGGCAGCAACGGAGAGAGATACAACCGTCCTCGTCTTGGGCCGCGAGGGGCGCCGCATGTGGGGTGCCCGTCGCCGCCGTCTTGACCACCACCTCCGGACCACTCGTCGTCCTAGCCGCTTCGCCGTCGTTGCCATCCCAAACTGAAAGACGACCCGTCGAGGTACTTGCGGATCAGCGCATCCTCCCCTCACACTGCTGCAGTGGTCTGCCGCGACACAGGGGAGGGAAGAACACGTCCACTTACGGCACACCGCTAAGCAGTATTCAGGCGAAGAGCAAGAGTGGCAACCCCCGTCTCAAAAGACCGGCTCGTGGGGATGGAGACAAACTTCGCCTTGACCAGCGCGAGCCAGCCAACGGTGCTCACGGTCGGAATGATCTAGATAACAACGATCCATCGCATGATGATACGCATCAACGAGCTGCGGGAGATGAGGGGGGTGGGTCCGAGTTGATAGCACACCGACGTGATTGTGCTGGGGCCGGCCACCCGGAAGCTGCCCTCCCTCGGCACCTTGCAGTAGCAGCCGAACAGCGCCATGAAGTGCGCCACGTCCTCGGCAATGTACACGACGGCCTCCATGGCGTCCGCGTCCCAGAGGCTGGCACGGGGATCGCTTACCGGAACAACCCGCGCGGGTTCATGGCAATCATGTACGTGAGGTCTCTCATCGCAATGGCGGAGCCCATCGCCTTCACCTCATCCATCTTTCCCCCCTCCTCCTCCAAGCCGCCGTGCAGGCGCACCCACCTCGGGTGGCCGACGGCCGTCCGCGTAGGCTACTGCCACGACATTGTGCGGTGCGAGGAGGCCCATAGTGAAGATGAACCAGTGGACGACCGCCACTGGAAGCGTGATGAGGAAGATGGGCTTGGTGAACGACCCCGCGCACGTGAGCTCGATCAAGGGAAGGGGCGTGATGGCGCCGGAGATACCCGTACCCCTCCCCCTCCCCCGTGCCGACAATGGGCGGCGGGTAGCGCTGTACAAACAACAAGTCTACCGTCTCGCCGTACGAGGAGGATGTCTCCATGAAGGCGATGCCGATCAGAAAGACGACGAGTAAGTTGGTGTCGTTGCCGCGGGCAATGTCGCCGACGAAGCTCAATATGAGCACGCCTATGATGGTGCCGGTGAACCTGAGCGTCATGCAGATGGTGTGCGACATGCGGAGGGCTGCAAAGGCCTTCATGGAGATGATGAGAGCCCACACAATGCCTTATGCCGAGCGTCAAGCTGAGCGAGTTCGCGCCGGCGATGACCATGCTATGCTGAGAGTTGCTGATCAGATCGAGCAACCTCGTAGAGAAGGAGACGCAGTAGACGGAGTGGGGGAAGAGCGTTCTCCGCACCGCCTCGTCGCGCTGCGCTCGGGCCAAGCGGCGAGACTAGTCGCCATCCGTGGCGCTGGGCGGGTCATCGCGCAGCCGACGGTGTTGGCGATGCCGACGGCAGTTTACCGGAGAGCGAGCGAGAGCCGACAGGGACCGCGCTGCCGACTAATCAAACGGCACTGCCGCCGCAACAGCCGCCCGTGCGAGCCACCTTGTTTGATCTTCGCTCACGTGCTCCATCCCCGCCCTCCGCGCGTACTTCAGCGCCTGCATTGTTTCGCTGTGCTTCATGCCGGTGGCGTTGCATGGCTCGGCGAGGGAGGTGGTGCCGGTGCGTGCGCGCGTCTCTGTGGGTGTGCGTAAACGGTGAGTAGCGGGTGGGCCAGGCGAGAGAGAATAAGAAGGGTGGTGGTGGTGGTGAGTCCACGCACATATGCGGGTGCTTCTCTGCAGAACTGCAGACGTCATTGTCTGCATGATGGCGCACTGATCAAAGGCAGAGAGGTGAGAGAGCGAGAGATGAAGAGGGTGACGGGACAGTCACCGCCGCCGCCGCACCCGCTTGCCGCTCCAGCAACGGTTTTCAGGCGTTGTGGCTTCATGCTTTTATTAGGCGTTGATAGCCACTTCTGCCACTTCGCTGTCTCTACCGGCGCGGCGCTCAGGCGGTGCGCCATTGATGCCGGTATACGTTGCTGCCAGAGCAACGCCTTTGTTTTGCCCACTCTCCCCTCTTCCCTAAGTTGGCGAGTGGCGTTATGCGCCATACATCACAGAGACATTGCGCGCAGAGAATCGCACGCGCGTACTCCTCCTCGGTGCAGGATACAATGGCAGGAACTCAACTGACGCCCACTAGGGGAGGCCACTGTTTCTGCTGTCTGTACGGGTGCGCACACATGATGAGGGCCTACGCACCCCCACCGCCCGCTTTCCCTCTCTCCCTCGCGCCCGCCCGACAAGGGAGACGCGTACGCGGCGCGCCTATCACGACTCCCACTACTGAAACGAACGAAAAACCTCGAAAAACATGTAGCCTTGGCACGACATGCGTGCGGCAAGGAAACTAAGAGCGGACAGCAGACGTTCGAGTAGGACCGCCGCCGCCGCTGCTGCTGCTGCTATATGCATGTGTGCCTTACTCAGCGGGAGGGAGGAGTGTGTATGTGTGTGTGTGTGTGTGCGTGCGCCAGGGGTGGTGAGTGGTGCAGAAGGTGGATTGAGGGGAGATGGTCAAACCTCGCCGCTGTTTCTCTCTCCGCAGCACGCTAGTAACGCTACAACTGCTGCTGCTGAGGGAGACGGCAACGACAGTTCTTATTCACCTCGGCTCAGAGACGACTCCCCCCTCTACTCCCTGCCAGAGAGAAGAGGGTCGTCGCGCTCACCCATAATGCAGCCCGCTTCGCCGCTGACGTGTACAACAGGCAGCGACAGCACCACGTCTATTCCTCCTCCGTGCGTACGAGGCGCTTCGGTTCACCACTGGACTCCCGAGGCTGTTGCGCTTCCTTTTCTCGTTCTCTCAGGGATGCGCCGTGTAGCCCACGTACGTGAAAGGCGTGATGGCGAGCAGCTCCTGCCGCACCTCCTCTGTGATGCCCTCGAGCTGCTGGACGAAGCGGTGCACCGTCTCCTCCGTAACATGCGCGTTGCCGCGCGTCAGGTCCTTGAGTGCCTCGTACGGCTTCGGGTAGCCCTCCCGGCGCAGCACGGTCTGGATGCCCTCCGCGACCACAGCCCAGTTGCCCTCTAGGTCCGAGGCGATGACGTCCTTGTTGAGAAGGAGCTTGTCGATGCCGCGGCGCAGGGAGGCAAACGCGATGAGGGCGTGGCTAAGCGGAACTCCGAGGTTGCGCAGCACCGTGCTGTCTGTGAGGTCGCGCTGCAGACGGGAGATGGGCAACTTCGCTGAAAGGAAGCCGAGGACGGCGTTGCTCATGCCCAGGTTGCCCTCAGCGTTCTCGAAGTCGATCGGGTTCACCTTATGCGGCATCGCGCTGCTGCCGACCTCGCCCGCCCTCACCTTCTGATCAAAGTAGCCGAGTGAGATGTACTGCCACACGTCCTTGGCCAGGTCCATCAAGATCGTGTGCAGCCGCGCGCACGCATCGCAGATGGCGGCGAGATTGTCGTAGTGCTCGATCTGAGTTGTGTAGCGCTGACGGCGGAGGCCAAGGTACTTGCTCAGGAAGAGCTCCCCAAAGTCCAGCCAGTTCACGCCAGGGTACGCACAGAGGTGCGCGTTGAAGTTGCCGGTAGCGCCGCCGAACTTGCCTGTGTTTGGGATGCTCAGCAGCATCGTCCGCTGCTCTTCCAGCCGCTCAATCCATACCATGAACTCTTTCGCCAGGTTCGTCGGGCTCGCCGGTTGGCCGTGCGTCCGCGCCAGCATCGGGACATCCCATTCAGGCAGCTTGCTCTTGAGAAGCGCGATCAGCTGATCCAGCGTTGGAATGTAGTGGTGGTGCAGAGCGTCGCGCAGGAGCATCGGAATCGAGGTGTTGTTGATGTCCTGCGACGTTAGCCCAAAGTGGATGAACTCCTTTTCGGCCTCGAGGCCGCAGGCGGACATTTTGTCCTTCAGGTAGTACTCGACGGCCTTGATGTCGTGGTTCGTGACCGCCTCAATGCCCTTTATTATTTTTGCATCGTCGACTGCGAAGTTCTCGAAAGTGGTCGCCCGCAGCTCCCCCAGCTGCGCATCGGTGACGCCGCGAAGCTGCGTGATCGCCGGCACCTCCTTGCACAGCGCTTCGAAGTACAGCACCTCCACCTGCACGCGATACTTGAATAACGCGTACTCGGAGAAGTAGGCGCGCAGCGGGGTCGTGTCACGCTTGTAGCGACCATCGAGGGGAGAGAGCGAGTAGAGGGGGCTGTCTTGACTGATCTCCGCAGGGGCTTTGTGTGCCGTCGTGGTCACGGCCGGCGCCGCCGCCTCTTCTGCCGAAGGCAGTGACATTGTTCTGCGTGCTCGACTATTCCAAAAAAACAAAAAAATTGATCCTGCACGGAGCAGGAAAGAGAAGGAAGGAGGAGGGAGAGAGGGCGAGGAGATGATGATGATGCTTGCGTGAGTACACGCATGAGCTCTGCAAGGGAGAGCGCGGGACGGGAGGGTGCTTAATGGGCTGCGGAACAAGCAGTAGGAATCCTTACATCCATCCACGTGCTCACAAAGCCGTGTGGCTCCTCCCTCCCAACGGCGATTACGGTGCCTTAGGGGTCTTTCCGCGTATGACGGCCGTGCGCCGACTCGGTCGGCTGAGCGCGCGGCCCCCCTGCCCCTCACACTCTGCCCTCCCACCCCTCCGCCTCGCAGGTCGCCTCGGGGCCACCCACCGGTGGACAGCGGGGGCCCGAGGGAGACACACACGACCCACGCGGGCGCCCTGCCCAGCACATGGGTGGCACAGACGCGCGCACTGTCGCGGCAAGCGTTTGCGCAGCGCCATCTAGGACTTGACCCTGTCGTGGTGAAGGGTGATGCGGCAATGGGGGAATGGTGGCAGGGATGGGGGGAGGGGCTCTGCCTGGCTTCCTCCCACGCACTCACAGAGTGGGGGGTGGGGGCGCACCGGAACTTGGAATACCACGCGCTGAGAAGGGTGTTCTCCCCTCGACGGCAGAGCAGAAAGGCGGTGGGTGACAGAAGAGAGGCGCAGCGTATCTGGGTGGAAAGGATCGCGTGCTCGAGAAAGCGAGGGAGGGGAGGCGCGGGAGCCACACGCGGAAAGGCGCGTGCGAAGCCTTCTCCCACCTGCCTTCACGACGCTCTGTCACTCAATGTATAGACCGTCCGTGCCCTCGACAAAGACATCTGCAGGCCGCACGCTCGCGCGCCACAGGAGCCCGTCGCGAGCTTGGTCGCAGAAGTCTGGCGGCTCACAGTGCGGGGTGGTGGAACCCTGCAGGAGGCTCTCTCGCGGGCGTGAAAGCAGCGTGCGCACCACCGTCGCATCAACGCCGCTCCAGTGCACGAGGGGGTCTCTATTGTCGTCGTCGTCGTTGCCCCTGCCGTCCTCCTCGTCATATTGCTGATGCCGTTGTGCAGGAGACGGCCTGGCAAACGAGGCGCGGCGCCGCAGTAGCAACGGGAGAACCCGCTTGTGTGCCGATGAAGCCGTCGGCGGCACCTGCACGGCCAACGCGCCAGCTTCGGATGGCGCCATCTGGCAACGCCGTACCCGCGCCCACCATGACTCCTGCCGGCTCAGCAGCGTCCGCACGTACGAGGCCAAGGTCACCGTGGCCGTCGCCGCCGGGGAGTGGACGGTGACCGTCACCGACTTGGTAGTCGGAGTCGTCGTCTCTTGCCGTGAGACTGCCTTTCGATCACGCTCCGCGCCGCTGGATGGTGTGGCGAGGGCGTCTAGCGCGGACCACAGCCGCAGCGACGGCAGCGTCGACGCCGCACTCTTGTTCACGCGCTGCGCGACAGTAGTGGAGGGCACGATGTTGCATGCGAGCTGCAGCCCGCCTGCGCGCCCGACATCAGTCGATGCACGGCGCGTACCGTACAGCGCATCGGAGGACAGTGGTGTCACCCATTGGTAGCCGTTTTCCACGGAGAGAGATCGAATTTCGCGAAGTGGGTACGCGCGGGTGCCGGGGTGCACGGTGGCGGGCCAGCTGTGCCCCGTCGCCACGCTCAGCAACAGCCCCCATGTGATGGGGTAGGCATAAAGCCGCCGACCATCCGGCTCGACGCACCAGGGCTGGAAGGTGGTGTTGAAGGACCAGAAACACAAACCATCCTCGCGGAGGCGGTGGGCGACGTTGAGCGTGCACGAGGTCGTCGCGGTGGCCGAGCTCGTGATCTGCGGGTGAGACGTGTTGAGATGAACTTCCTCTGCAAGAAGGTGCGGAATGGTGGGCGTGGGCACGGGCGAGGCGGCGAAAAACTGCCGGAACACGTTCGCCAGCACCGGCGCGGCGCTATTGTGCATGCGGATGGCGCCCACCACGTACCAGTCTACCTGAAGCAAGGGCGGAGGCGGCGTGGACGCGGGGTTTGCCGGCGGCGCCACCGCACACCACAAGCGCGCCAGCGTGTCCTTCAGCACCATGACGGCAGCCGTACAGGAGGCCGTGTCGTCGCTGTCTTCATGGCTTCCTCGAACGCTGGCGGCGGTCACGCACGTCGCGTAGTGTTGGTGCACCGCGTGAAGGACGGCGGGCACGGCGCTTTCCCACACGAGCTGGCACAGCATCTCCGCGACACCCTCCTCACGGTCGAGGTGAGCCATGGCAGCAGAAGCGGTGCGTCCACACGCACTCAAAAAACGACTCGCGCCTGCGACGGTGCCCGTTGCTTGCGGAGAGACATCAACAACAGCTGTCGCAGCTGCAGCAGAGCGGGCTATCAGCGACTGCCACCCTTCATGCAGTGCCACTCGACACGCGACCAACGCGCACGACGTTGCGTCGGGGCTGAAAAGCAGCGGTGCCTCGCTGAGAGCTGCTGTGTCCGGTGCTGCAGGTTGCAGCGTGCGTTCCTCGGCTACGCAGCAGTTCCTGGTCTCCGTCATGGACGCCGGTTGGAGGCCTGTAGAGAACCATGTAGCCGCGGCGGCACCGTCAGATGAGGAGACGGTGGTGGTGACGACCACGGCGGCCTCGCCTTGTAACACCACCTGCACCATCTCCTGCACCGACGACGACGACGGGGGCGCAGACTTGTCACTCGCGGCCACCAATTCTGCCCTCCCGATCGGCTCTGGCGTGAGCGACACGTTCACCATCCGGCGCGCGTTGTCCAAGGCCGGGTTGTGCAGCACGGCGGATGTGTTGCGATGAAGCTGCGGCGGGAACCGAGCAAGGCTGTCATACGGTAACGGCGCCGGCTGCATCCGGCAGTCCTTCGCGCTGTGCACAGCGGCTTGCTCGTGCGTTGTTGCGTGTGAGGCTGTGCTGACAGACGCGTTCTTGTACAGGAGAGACGTAGGTGGCATGCCAGGTGTGCAGTGGGCATTGCTGAGGGAAAGCGAGTCGTCAGCACAGGGCTCGTCGCGTGCCGCATCCACCCCCTCGCTCGCGGGTGATGGTGAGCAGCCACATGCATGGGTGCGTCCTCGGTGAAGGTGCACGTACGCTCGAGGCGTGTGCAGAAACAGCGACGGGAACGGGTACGGCCGTTCCACTGTCGGCGCGCCACCGCTGATACCGACGTTCACTTGATTGCGCTTGCCATTTTCCGTCGACCTCATGGCGGTCGTGGCCGTGTCGCACACGCGCGTCAACGCGTAGCGCATGAGCACCGCCTCGACGACGCCCACCACCGCATCGAGGAAGAGGGTGTCGATGTCCGCACTGCTTTCGCTCTCTGTGTGGACGGTGCTGCTGCTCGCAGAGGCCGTTGTCTTGCAAGACACCTGCCGCCCTTCGGAGAGCTCGCACAGAGCACGCGCCTCCTCCGCGGAGACGTTGGAGAAGGGCATGATGGCAGGCTTGCACGCATACACAGAGTGTGAAGGATCGAGCTTGAGATGAGGGGTGCGGGGGGGGGACGCAACGTCGATAATGGCGATGTTGGAGTACGCGCGGCGTGCATGTCCCGGCGAGAGCCCTTTCCACGGATGCTCGACATGGAAGAGCGTCACCATGACGGGTTGCAGAAGTAGCAGAAAGGAGAGAGAAGGGTGTAGCAGTGCGCATCCATGCTGAGTGAGAGGTGAGGGATGGTGGTGAAAGGGCGGCAGGTAAACGGAGCCGTTTCGCAAACACACACACACCAGCTCCTCAAGCAGCTGCTGAGCCTCGATGCGGCTGAAGTATCGGTCGGGCAACCTCCCACCGCACCCCATCGCAGCATCAAAATGGAAAGAAGAGGCGGGTGGGTGGGTGGGTGGGGGGGGGAAGTTGGAGGTGATGATGGGGTTCTACGCGTTGGGCACACACACACACACATACATACACAGAGAAAGAGAAGGATGGACGTGTGCGTTTACGCGCGTCCCGCCTTTCTTCCTTCCTTCGCCCAACTTCCATGTCGGCCGTCATGAACGATCATCTCCTCTTCCTCCTCCCCCTCCCTTTCCATCCGCATCATCATCCTCGTTAGCATCGGGTCGCCAATGCAGCGGCGGGATGCTCTCGCGTCTGGTGTTGTTTCTTTTCATGGCGGTGTACCGTTGAAAGAAGAAACGAGGAAACCAAAAAAAAAACAAAGAAAACGTGTAAGAGAGAAGCCCCCACACACGCACGCGCAGGCATCGATACGCGTGTACGCGGAGGGTGGTGGGACGAAAAGTACTCCAGTATGCATGCATGTATGCACACTATCCAGCGAACTCTCCATCACGCTCTCGTATGCGTGCCGTGTGCCCGAGAGACACACACCCACGCCACACCGTCGCTGCCCGAAATGCACCAACGAACAGCAGCCAGACTTCGCGGCGGTCCGATGGACTTGACTGATGGAGACGGCGAAGGGGAGGGGCGGAAGAAGGAGCGCAGGCGACCCGCTCAGAGATGAGGCAACGATACGAGTGGAGGTGAGGTGGAGAGAATGGGCAGCACACGCGCGGCAGCGGGCCAATGTAGGGTATGCGCCTGCGAGAGCTGAGCTCACCGACATCGGCATATTCTACATGCAGACAGCCACATGAACGTGTGCTGTGCCTCGACTACCTCATCGCCCAAACTCCCTTCCCCCTTCCCCCACCTGGCACCGTCTACTCGTCCAAAAGACACGGTGCCCAAGCACATGCAGAGTACCACTGTCCTCTTCCTTCCCCCGACCACGTATTCTCTCATCATCGTAATGACCGCCTAGCGGCGGCGGCGGCGGATCATCTTCTTCTTCTTTTTGGCCTGGAAGATGATACCGTCGTGGACTTTCTCGAACCACTTCATCGCCTCCTCCTTGGTGACGTGGTGGGAGTGACCGACGCGGCTGCACTTGCGCTTGCGGTGCGCCACTCGCTCGCCACGGCGACCGAGGACGACGTAGAAGTCCATGCCGTAGATACCGGTGGAGGGGTCGTACTTGATGCCGAGATCAATGTGCTCGTCGATGCCGAAGCCGAAGGAGCCGGTGTCGGAGAAGTTGTAGCTCTTCAGCTCAAACTCCTTCACCTTGAGGCCCTTCTCCAGCAGCTCCTCGGCCTTCTTGCCGCGGACGGTGCAGTGCACGGCGATCTTCTCGTTACGACGGATGCCGAACGTGCGCACGGTCAGGCGAGCACGGGAGAGCACCGGGGTCTGCTCGCACAGTTGCTCGAGCACCTTCGAGGCACGCGTCAGGCGATCACCGCTCTCACCGACGCAGATGTTGATGCAGAGCTTCTTCACGACGATCTCCCGCATGGGGTTCGCAGCCTTGCTCTCGGCGACCATCGTTTCCAGCCGGTGGGTGGGGGTATTACGGCAGAAACAAGAATTTAGACGGTTTCGACTTCTCTGAGTTGTGCGTCGTGTGTTTGTGTGTTCGTTGAAGTGGGGGATGGTGGAAGGGCGTGAGTAGGTGCCACGCAGCGGGTCCACGCACGTAAAGCGAAGAGGTGTGGAGTAGAGTGGTGGAGGGTGGGAGAAGCGTTGGCGCGTGTGTGTGAGAGGGAGAGAAGGGAGAAAGAGCGAGGCAAGGCGGTTTAGGGCGGAGGTGTGTGTGCGCGCCATTCTGTGAGAGGAGGCATGGACGCACGCACCCTCGCACAGACACATGGACAGGGAAGCGAATAGGCGCACAGCGGTAGAGGGAGGGAGAATGAGGCCTTCGCCTCCTCTCCCAAACAAGAACGCAGCCGCAATATCAGAAACGAGGCAGTCGTGCAGGCGGAGGCGGCCATGACGCCATCCGCGGGGGCGTGGCACTGGCAAGAGAAAGAGGGTGATCATGGCAGCAAGTGGGGAAGAGAAGCTCGAATACGCGCACACTGTCAGACATGCCGGCTCACGGGGAGCTCTCGCGCGTTATACTTTTCACTCCAAGTGCACGGACTCTCCGCCTCGCGCTAGACATTGTCCGGGAGGTGAGAGCACATCCAGTCGAGCCCTTCGTATAAGCCGTCACCTGTATGAGCACAGCATCCTTGCACGTACCACTTGTGACCGGCCAGGTAGCGTCCCAGCCCGTTGTCGGAGAGGTCACGAAAGCCTAACCCTTCTACGAGCTCCGCAGGCGTCAGCCGATGCGGCAGGTCTTGCTTGTTGCACAGCACCAGTAATGCTGCGCCGGCCAGCAGCGGGTCTGACAAGAGCGTCCGCAGCTCTTCACGCACCTCGCCGACACGCGCGCGATCATTGCTGTCGACGACGAAGATAACGGCGTTGGCACCTTCGTAGTACATCTTCCACAGCGCGCGTAGCCGCTTCTGCCCACCGACGTCCCACAGGTGAAACGTCACGTTGCGGTAGTCCACCGTCTCGACGTGGAAGCCGATCGTCGGCACCGTCTCGCGCGAGGCGCCGAGCTTCAGTTTGTCTAAAATTGTTGTCTTGCCGGCTGCATCGAGGCCGACCATGACGATGCTGGCCTTTTTGTTGCTGAAGAGGCCCTCGAACCAGCTGGAAAAGACGTTGCCCATCGTTGCTCGGGGGGGGGGAGGGAAGTGGAGGGACACAAGCGAAGACACACGCACGCACACGCACACCCGCAGGCCAAAGACGGAAACGGAAGTGAGGCAGGAGAGAAATCCAAGAAGACAAGCAGTGACAGTCGCGCGTACGCAGGCGCACAGGGAGGGGCGAGCGCGACGGAGAAAACAAGAATCAAGAGTGAAAGACCCACCCACCCACCCACCCACCCTCCCTCCCACCCACGCACACGCACACACACACACACACACTGCACACGCCACAGAGGGAGAAGGAGAGGGGTGGGGGCGAGGAAAACGTCGAGGAAGCAAGCGAACAGAGATTGTTTAGATCGGAGAACACAAACCCGCCGAGACTGACACGTGCACGCACACGCAGGTCTTGTGGGAGAGGGGGGGGGGAGAGACGGGCGACACCGGCGGATATCCAGCTAAGAGAGCAGCCACTACAACCAAAGAACAACAAGCGAAAGGTAAAAGAGGCGTGTGTGAGAGAGTCACGCACCGGCGCACGCACGCGCGATGGTGCCAGCGGCCACAGAAGTAACGTGTGGCGAAGAGAAAGAGAGCGAGAGCGAGCGAAAGACAGGGCGCTGCGACGGTGAAGCTGAGGTGTGTGTGGAAGGGAGAACTGCCGGAGAAGGAGAGGAGGCCTGGTCGCTGCTATGTTTCGTTGAGTTTGCGCGGCTCGAGCGCGTGCTGAGTCGCGGGTAGATGCGTGCGAAAACCCGACACGCAAAGCCGAAGCAAAACGAAGAAGAGCGCGTCGGTGCACGAGCAGGCGCACCGGTATACAACAGATTCGCGCGCACTCGTGTCGTGGCGACTCTGTGCCAAACAACACACGCGCACACGCACACCATGCACGGCAAGAGCGAGGGGGGGAGAGGAGGGATGAGGCTACGCGTCTTTGCTGTAGCGGCATGAGATCGCAGGAGGCATGAGGAGGGATTGGCTTGTGTGTGTGTGTGTATGTGGCTAGAGACTGAAGATGGTGTCGAGGAGACTCTCTAACACATACGCTTCCGTACACAAGCGCCAAGAAAGGCAGAGGACGACGAGGGGAGAGGGACGGCGTTCATCAATGGCGGTTCACACGTACACACACACACACACGGCCACGCCCAAACTTGGAGAGGGAGCGTGAGGGAGAGAGATACCTGCAGGCCGGGCTTAGATCACTTATACGGGGACATTAATGCGTGAACAGGAGGTAATGAATCAAAAAAGGCACACACACACAGGCAGCCACACCCACGCTTCCCACAACAGCAACACAACACGACAAGAACGAAGTTCAGACACACGACCAGGTAGCTGAGCAGAGCCGCTATGGGCGGAGGCCACCGCCATCCACTCACCACCACCACCACCACCACAGCAGCAGCAGCATTAACGTGCAAGATATGAACTGTTTGTGTGCGTGGACACGAAGCGGTGACACGGAGCACGCAGGCACTTCGACCTGGCAAGAAACCCTTCACAAACACCGACCTCTCGCTTTCTTCGCCCTTACTGCCTCACGCATATCTGCATGCAAGCATGCTGCACTCAGACATGTGTTGTTGGTGGGTGGGGCGATCCGCACGGAACCTCGCCAACTGTTCGGCTTCTCAGCCCCTTCTCACTATCGCGCAGTGCTCATTCATCACCACGGCCTACGATTATTACCTCTTGGTGCTGTTCTTCGCGTTGCCCACGTCCTTCCGCGCTACCTTGCCGCCGCTGCTCACAACACGGGTGCCGCTCGAGCCGCCTAGCTTCCCCACCTTCTTCATCTTCGACGCGCCGCCGGCGGAGACCATCGCGCCGTTCTTCTTCCGCATTGCTTGCATGCTCGCGATCTTGTTCACCGCCGTCACGCCGCCATGACGGGGGTGATGATCGGCCTCTTCCTCTTCGTTGGCCATCGCGGCTGCCGCCGCTGCGAGCATGCGGCTGCTGGAGCCGGCCACCGACACGGACGAAGAGGTTCCGGCGGAGGCCGATGCGGCGCCCTTCAATGCCTTCGGCGCCACAGACCCCTTCTTCTTGGCACTTGTCTTCTGTTGCCCGCGTGTACGGCGCGGCGCGGCGTCTTCCATGCCAAATACGTATTCCTCCGGGCCGTCGTCAGCGTTGTCGCCGCTGTCGTTGTCGCCGTCTTCTTCGCCGGCATCCTCCTCCGCATCGGCCACCGCGGCAGACGCCTCACGCTCCTGCTGCGCCTGCCGACGCGCCAGCCGCTCCATGTCCGCCTTGGTCAGCGCGTGACCCGCCAACGGCGCGTCGGCGTCGATCGTCTCGTACATCACCGTCATCGGATGCGGCGCGTCTACGTCCGTCTTGCCGTACATGTTGGTCTTTGGCGGCGCCAGCTTCAGGGGCTTTGTGTAGTCGTACTGGACGTGGTTCAGCTCAGCACGGTAGTTGTTGTTCAAGTTCTTGCGCGTGTTCGGCACACGCGAGTCCAGCACCGGGTTGAGAAAGTGGAAGCGCTTCTCCGGCTCCTGCGGCGGCACGGCACTGATGCCACCCTTGACAGTGAGCTCGAGCTTCTTGTTCAGCAGGCGAATGCGCTTCACCGTGTTCGTCGCCTCCGCCTGCGCCCGCTGGCGCCGGTGCATCTTCTTCCACTTCGAACGGCTGGACTTGGCCATGGTTGCGCTGCGGAGGGTTGCGGATGGTGGTGGTAATGGTATATTAGCGGACAGCAAGTGGCAGAGGCGATGGGAGGGGCGACTGCGGTGCTGCTGCTGCTGCTTGCTGTACGCGTGTGCGTGTGTGTGAGCTACACCGGTGTCACTGGCAGAGGCGTGACTGAGCCGACTGTGGGGAGTTGGAGAAAAGCGGTGTGCGCGTGTGAAGGGGGGGGAGAGGGGTCGCATGCGGTGAAGCACGGCAGAGAGACCCGGAGGGGTACAGAGATCGAGGGATAAGGGGAAGAGTTGACACGAGCGAGGAGAAGCTGGAAGAGCGCACACAGGAGCACCCACGTCGCTGAGCATGACGTGCTTGACGAGCTCCCATCGCATGGAGGACAGGGAGAGGAGAAGGGAGCCGATGCCCGTGTATGCCATCGCACTCCAGGGATTGAGGTGGCGCACAGACGCGCAGCGAGGGCCAGCGATCGACAACGCTTGTCCGCCTTCAAATGCACGCGGGCATCACATCTGCACACATCATGCGTGCGGTGTCTTTCCTTGCTTGACTTCTCTATGCTCAACTCTTAAGCGCATTCTTTCACACTCTTACTTATCTTGACGTGTCGCGGTGTACCCGCTGCGAGCGACGACGTGCTTCGCTGGCGTCTGTGCCGCACCTGTCTTCATGTGCCGCTCTTACGCAACGCACCTACTCGCACCTGCGCACAGTCTATCCGCAAGTGCTGCGCGACGGCGCGGCTGCAGCATTATCTCTATGTGCGCGCCACACTTGGCCGGCCTCGCCAGCAACTCCACCAGCTTCAGCCCCCACACTCCTGCGCCGCTGCCGTCTCTGGCACCCCTCCGCGACTCCTTCAGCAGCACCGCATTTGAAGGTGATCGCTTGCTGTCGTTGCTGGCGGAGGAGCAGTAAGCCATGCCGCTGTCCGCGCTGACGCGGATGACGCTACTGAGAGGCGGCACGCCTGCCATCACCACCACCGGAGCGATGATGTGAAGCAGGATGCTGATAACCGCCATGGGCAGACTGTTGCTGCTGCTGCTTCGGCGGCGGCTCACTTGCACTGACACCGGCATCATCACTGCTGGTGTTCACCGGCGACCCTGTCGCTACGGCGGCGGCGCTCTGATAGGTCATCATAGACGGCATCGCCACCATGTCCGGCTGCTGGTGCTGCTGGGGCATCTCACCACCACCGGCAGCAGTCCTCGTCGCGTCGGTATTGTGTGTACCGCCTACACCAAACGCAACGCTTGGATATCCCACGTACGGCGTGTACGGGAACACCTGCTGTTGCTGCTGCTGCTGCGCGCTGGCACTCGTTGCGGTGGTGCTGGAAGTGCCGTCGCTTCGGTGACTGCTACCTCCGTCTTGATCGGCGGCGGCGGCGGTGGGGGCGACACCGACAAAGCCGCTACTGTTCCGCGTCGTGTGATACTGCTGCTGCTGTTGCCAGAGGTGCTGCTGCAGGTCGTAGTACAGGGCTGGGAAGGGGTAGCTCGAGGACGACGAGGTGCCGGCGGTAGCCACAAACCCACTGCTGGTGCTACTGATGATCGGCTGCGGTTGCTTCAGCTGTGGCGACGGAGGGTATGGCACCTGCTGCTGCTGCCGTTGCTGCTGCTGAGCAAATGCTTGATAGTAAAAGGCGGCGGCGGCCGCTGCGTGTTCTTGCTGCTGTCGGAACTGCTGCTGCTGCTGCGGGGCGACGTACACGCCCGCAGCTCGGTTCATCGGGTGCGGACTGCCGTAGGATACCTGCTGCTGTTGCGAGGCAGCGTAGCCCTGGTTGCCTGCGTATGCCATGTTCGGCGAGTAGCCGTTGCACAGGCCACCTGCGCCGTGCTCACCAACGCCAGCATTGCCTTCTGCGGTGGCCTGCGCGTCATGCGGCGCCAGCTGTTGCGGGTAGTGCTGCGGCATGACTGCGTTCGCATCCCCACGGCCGCCACACTGGTCGAGACAGTCGGTGTAGTCAACGACGCTCTCGCTGCCGTAACCGCGGTCACCATAGCGCCCGCCGGCTTCGTCCTCCTCATCTTCGTCGCCCTTCACAGGCGTGAGCATGACATCGACGCGGCCACGAGGACTGTTGCCGCCGTCGACGTCGTCGTTGTTCTCAGTAGGATAGCTGTGCACCGCCATCATCCCCGCCGCCGTGGGCGTCATGGCGGCGTGACTGGAGGACCCTTCAAAGGCCTCCTCCCGTGAGTCCACATACGGCAGCTGCAGTGGCGGACGCCGGCGCGCACGAGTCCTTGCTGATACTGCGGCCGCCGCAGTGGCGCCGCATTCGCTGGCAGGACGGCTTCTACTGCCACTGCTGGCAGCGCGTATGGCCGCCGTTTCGTGTGCCGTCGCGGACCCCTTCTTCGCTGCGGTGGAGGCGATGCTGATACTGCCGCCATATTTTAAATGAGGGGCGCTGCGGTGGTCATGTTCACCGAGGCCACCCCCGCGCACGTGCGTGTCTGTGTCCATGCCACTCGCTTCACTGGGGCTTGCCTGCTGCTGCTGCTGCTGGTAAGCGTGCACTGGCGAGCCAGGCGACATCATCGTGCTCTGCAAGTGAGGAAACGGCGCAGCAACGGAGTGTTGCGCCACCCCCGCGCCACCGCAGCGCTGCTGTTCGACGCTAGGGCCATTGTACACGTTCATCGGTGGCACCGGCACACCACCCGCATGCTGCTGTGGCTGCTGCGGATGCGCGCGAAGGGTCATCGGCATCATCGTTGTCGTGCTGCTTCTCATGCTCTGCGGTTGCTGCTGCTGCGCGCCATACAACTTTGTGTTGCCGTCCATCGACATCATCATCGTGTGCGGCTGCCTGGGCGCAGACTGCTGCTGCTGCTGCTGCATGAGCATCATGTGATGGCTTCTCCCCGTACTCTCTTGAAAGGCAAGCATGGGGGCGCTCATGCTGTGGTGAGGGTGGCCCCCCTCGCCCGCGGCGCCGCCGTTGCTGTAGTGTTGCGTGAGCGTCGCTGCGGCGGTGCTTTCGGCACGTCGCGCGGCGGCGACGGCTTGCTTCATGAGCGCCTGATGCACTGCCTGGCAGTCCGCGTCTGCCGACATGGGTGACAGACACTGAAGGACGTACTGAAGACTGCAGCTGCCGTAGTACTGCGGCGACTGCCGCGCCGCCCCCCACTCGGCAAACCACCAGCACAGCCACTGAAAGTCGCGCATGTGTGTCATGCGCGCTGTCAAGTCGTACTCAGGGTCGAAAGGCGATGTCATGTGGAAGTGCTGACCGCGGCGGGAGCAGAGGAACGGCTTTGCCACCACCTCGGAGCGGCCGTCAATGGTGAAGCGGATGCCGCTGGTCTCGTAATCGAAGGCGCAGCCGTAGTAGTGGCAGAAGTCAAGGAACAAGTCCGACACCTCTGCCTGCCGGCGCAGGAAGTCCGCGGCGAACGCGTCGAAGGCGCTGTCTTCGCTGTCGGCGTCGCTGTGCTGCTCAGAGGCCCTCTTCGACGTCGAGGCTGCTGCTGCTGCTGCTGCTGCTGCCTCTGCTACTCGACTTGCATGGGCGCCCGCTGCGCCGGCCGTCTCTGTCTCCGCTGGCAGCGATGCTGACTGAGCAGAGCCTCGGCCGGCTTTCACAGGATCTACATTCGCTGCGCTGCCAGCGGCGGCGGAGACTAGTTCCTCCGGCGTCTCAGTACCCTCCGCTACCGCGGCTGCCGCCGCGTCGGCGCGCGTCTCCTGGTGGAGAGCCTCTGGTGTGGCCATAGCCGCTGTTGAATGCTCAGCGCTCGTGTCTTCCGCCACCTTCTCGTCACGCCCTGCTACTTCGTAGGCGCCAGGGGTATCAACGTGCGACCCCTCGCCCACCACGCGTTCGTGCGGCTGAGGTTCTACCGTCTTGAGTAGGTAGTGGTGCGGCGGTGGCGCGAGGCGGCCAGGCGCAGCGTCCACCACAGCCGCTAGTTCCTCGCCGGCACTAGGTGTGGTGGTGGCGGTGGTGATGGTGCCGCCGAGGCCTGCAGTCCCGGTGAGGTTAGGAGGCTGATGCTCGCGCAACGGTGACGGGGTGCTGGTGCTGGTGCTGCTGCTCGCACCCGCTGCCGCTCCGCCGCCGGAGGCACTCTCAGCAGCGTCTGAAGAGGTGGGTCGCGTCTGTTGCGTGCGCCCTGCTCCACCTTCCTTTTCAGGGGTCGCGCCAGTCGTCGTCTGTGGCGCCAGCGCCAGCGCCACCGCCGCTGTCACGGACGCGCCTGCCGCTGTTGTCGCGGCTGCCGGGTCGCCGACAAAGCCCAGTATCGTTTGGCGAATCGCACGCAGGCGCTCCTTGTCGTCGCTGGCGTAGGCCGCCTTGATGGTCGCGCACGCTCCAGTTGCCACCGCCGTGGAGGACGACGCTCGCCCAAGAGCCGGTGCCGCCTTCTGGATGTTCCCGCTGCTGCTGTAGAGCTCGGCAACATCGTCAGAGCCTGCTGCGTCGAGCGACACACTTCGCCGTGCCCCCGTCTCCTCTACCAATTGCGCGTGACGCTGCTCCACTCGTGCAAGATACTCGCCCAGCATGTACTCCAGCAGCCCAAGAGTAAGGGGAGCGGGGCCCGCCGTCGGAGAGGTAGCACTGTTGTCCGCGGCGCCGCCGCGGCGCAGGGCTTCCTCCGCTGCGCGATCCTTCTGCGGCTGCTGGTGCTCTCCGGTATCCGCTCCTGCTTGACGGCTTTGTGCCTGCGCTGACGACGACGCGGCGTTCCGCTCACGCAGGAGAAGGAGAATGCGTTGGCGGCATTCATTGTAGAAGTGGAGTACCATGAGGTAGATGGCGAAAGACGTCACCCCGCCAGGCTCACTCTCGCCGGCACCGAGGCTGCGAACGCAGTACTTGAGGAACAGAATGAGCGTGCGGGCATGCGGAAACACCTCCAGCAGCGATCGTGTAAGCTGCATCGACCGCCAGTGCTCGCCGCCGGCGAAGGTGATGTCCACCTTGGTGCCGGTTGCCTTGTCTGTCAGCTTGATGACCGGCACACGAGTCGCCGTGATGGACTGCACAAAGAACAGCGGGCCTTCATGAACAGGGACGTAGGTGAGATGGCCCGCGCCACGGCCACGGCCATCCGTAGCACCGAGAACGATCGGGCTCCGCGTCACTGCGTCCTGGGACGCCGGCGGAGCTGCCGCGGTCTGCACCGTGGCGGCCCTCTCTCCGGATGCTGCAGCTGTGGGCGACACCGACGACGACTGAGCTGCCGCGGCCTCATCGGCGGCCACGGTTTCTGTACCCGCGTGTGCCGCTTCCGCCTCGGCTGCCGTAGCATCGCCGCCGCCACTGACAGTACGGCCTTCCGGCTCCGCGGCGCCGCCGTCTGCAAGCCTCGCCTGGCTGCTCCGGAGCTCCGCTTCATTGGCCAACTTATCTGCGTCGGCTGGTGCTGCCTTGCTTCTCGGCAGCGGCTGCGCATGTGCTGCAATGTTGTCCTCGTCGACATGCAGACCCGACGCCATGGCGGGCGGCAGGGAACGTACGCTGCCTTTTAGGTCGGCACTTCCACTCGCCGCGGCAGACTCGCGCGGGGACGACAACGAGGCAGAGTCATGCAGCCGCGTCGTGGTTGTTTGGAACGCGAGACCGCTGCTGCTACTGCTGGCACCTCCGATACTTAGACCGCTTGCTGCTGCTACCGGTGGCGCGACAGGCGGCATACCACCACCCATCGATGGCGCGAAGAGCGCCGACAGGTCTACGGAGGTGCTGAAGTTGTAGTCCTTTTCAATCTGACCGCGAAACACCTCCTCGGCCTGCTCCACGTCGCCAACGGTGCCGTAGACCTCCGTGTCCGCCGTCGCCACGTCGGGGTCGTGCAGGCGACTCGCGCTCACACTGTCCGCGTGACCCACAGCACTCTTAGCGCAGGTCGACGTGGCACCCGCGCCCGGGACGGTGCCAGAGCCGGAGGCAAGGCGAACAAACTCGCCATCGTCGCCAACCGTGGCGCTCGAGGTCAGAAATACTTTACGGGTGTCCAGGGGGAAGGCGGTCGCGGAGAAGCACGTCGTGCTCGACTCTGTCGACAGCGACGAGGCGCTGACGCTTCGCTGAGGCGCCGTTGTCGCCGTGCCGTCTTGAGGCACACAGGGAGAGCGCCGTGAATGGCTAGACACGCGGCGATTCGGTGCGGCACGCGCCGCCTCATCCATCTCGCCGATTACCGGCATTTCCTCCGCGGCCTCGGTGGAGCTAAGGAGGAGGCTCTTCACGATACTGCCAGCGCGCGCTACACGCTTCGGCGAGAGGCCGCTCGTCCCTTCACCTTCGCTGGCATTCTCCTCAGACCGTCTGCCGATGTCATCGTCATCGGCGTCGCTGTCGGAGTCCCGCAAGCTGGCCGCCTCACAGACTTCGCTAGCACTGCAGCGGCTCTCTCGGGCCCAGTGACGGCCTTCGTCGGGGGCTACTGCAACTCCTGCTCCAGTCGCTGCCGCCAGCGCCACCTGCTTTGCCCGCTTTTTTGCTTCCTCCATCAGCTGCCGGCGGCGGTGCTGCGCTTCGGCCTCGATGAGCTCTTGCAAGCGAAGAGCGTCGTTCTTGCTGTCTTCGTCCAACTCCAAGAGGGCCTTCGACAGCCGCTGCAGCGCCTCGAGCGGCGCGATCGGCTGGTACCCGACAGCAAGGAGGTCCACGTCACTCGACGGAAGTGCCAGACCGGTCGTGATGGAGCCGTGCACACGGATCTCTGCATTTTGGTTTAGGTGCTTGCGCAGCACGGCCTCGATAATCCAGCAGAGCTGCTCGCGGTTTGCCTCGTCCTCCGGCTTCAGCGTCAGGCACGTCGCCACAAACGTCGGCAGCACCGTGATGAAGTCGTAGTACGGGATCGGCGGCGGTTTCGCCATCGTGTGCTGCTGCTGCTGCTGCTGTGGTTGTTGATGGTGGAATATGGGCTGCCGACCCGCACCACCACCGCCAACGTTGAGTGCGTTGTAGTGCATAGGCATCATCCCACCACCACTGCTGCCGATGTGGCCGGTTGCTTGCTGGTCTGGATTCGGCAGACTTCCGTACATAGAGCTCATGTAGTTGCCTGGTTGGTTCATCATCATCGCCTGCTGTTGCGTGTGACTCTGTCGGCTGCCGCTGCGACGGCTGTTGTCGAAGCCGGCAACAGTGCTACCGCTGTGGCTGTTGCTCCCACGACTGTGAGCGCAGTCACTGGGGGCGCCCTTGTGCTTCGCGTTAGCCGAGCGGCCGTGGTTGGAGCCACCCATGCTTCCCCAGTTCACGGCGGCAGAGGGCCCACCCTGCGATCGGGACGGCATGTTTGGCGAGGTGGTGGCGGAGATGTGCTCCTGCGCTGCCCCAGGGGACATGGAGGGCTGCGATTCCATGTCTTCGTGATGGGTCGTGTTCACTTGGCCACCGCCGCCGCCGTCGAGGCTCAGGCTTCCGAGCGACATGGTCTGGTGATGATGTTGATGCGGGCGCTGCGAGAACTGCCCAGAGACGGATGAGGGATGTGCCAGCGGTGGTGTGTGGTGGTGGTAGTGGTGGTGCTGCGACATGCCAGACGCCATGCTCAGCATTGTGTCGCCGGTGCACCCCGCACCCATTGCCGTGGCGTTGCTGCTTAGCGTGTCTACGCGGGGTGCCGCGAAGTTACTGGTGCCGCCAGTTGCCGTCATCGAGGGCGATGCGGATGAGTCAGCGTTCATCGTTGTCGAAACACCGACGCGGATGCTCGGCAGGTGGCCACTGTGCAGCGGCAACAACGCGGACGGGGGCGCACACCCTGTCGCTGCCGGCGCGGGAGGCGGGGACGCTGACGGCGCAAGCTGCCCAGCTGTACTCTGACTAGCCGCTGCCGCTGCTCCACGGCCTCGGTGAAGGCCGGGTACACGGTGCGGAGCAGGAGGAGGCGCTGCGCCGCCACCGCTCGCGCTCATGACTGTATTGGCGGGGTCGAACATGGTTGCCGCAGCTCCCGCCGCAGACGTGTTTGCTGCGCCGGCAGCCAGCAGAGCGTTGGCGCTGGCGCAGCTGCTGTCGGGGCTGGTGGTCGCGGCCGCGCTGCTGCGATCTACCCCGGATGTGGAGGGCCGCGCATGGGAACGGTGCTGCTGCTGTTGCTGCTGTTGTGGAGAGGCCATGTGGGAGCGGCTGTAGTAGCCACACGCTGCCATCTGCAGCTGCTGCTGTGAAAGCAGAGAGGCGGCGTAGTACTGCTGGGTAGGCGACTGATGCGGATGGCGCAGCAGCTGCTGTAGCTGGTATCCATAGCCATTCATGTAACCGGCGTTGCCACCACCACCAACGCCGCCGGCCGTCGCCATCTCAGTTGGGAGCAGCTGCACAGCAGTGTCGCTCATGCCAGGCATCGTGCTCGTCTGCCCCGCGTAGCTCTTCGACGGCAGCGCGCCTGCAAAGGAAACCGGCATCACACTACTAAGGCCGTTCGCCATCATCTGCGGCCCACCGTTCCCACTGCTGCCAACTACCTCTGCGTCACCGGCCACGCCGACTGCACCCTCGCCCTCCACAGTTGCTGAGACCGCCGCAGACGTCGCGAACGAGGGGTGCCAGCCAGGACGGCGACTCACACTACTCGTGTTCGGCGCCGCTGCTGCTTTCGTTGGGGCCGACCCCGTGCGCGCCGGCGATGAGTGTGCACCTAAACCAATTCTGGCTGACGCCCTGTCACTGGTTGCAGCCATCGAGGTGCCTTTCGGGTGTGCGACCACGACTTCACGGCGCTCCGCCGCCACTTCGACCTCCACCTCGGTGTCAGGCTGTCGGTTCGCCTCAGCCTCAGCCTCAGCCTCAGCCTCAGCTGCTGCTGCTGCTGCGGCCGCTGCTGCTGCCATAGCACGCACTTTTTGCTTGCGCTTCGCCGAGCGGGAGGGCTTCGGCAGCGGTTCTGTTGGTTCTGGCCGCTCCGCGGCGCCAGGCTCTCTGGGCGTTGCCGTAACAGATGAATGAACCGCCGGTGACTTTCCCGCCCGTCCATGCTGGTCGTCCTCGCACGTGGCGGGCGGTGGAAGGGTCGCCACAGGGGACGCGCCTGACGCTTCTGCAGCAACAGTCGCTGGCATGGATACGGTGGATGACGGTGCAGCTGATATCGAGCTGCCGCCGCGTTGCGGGGCGACAGACAACAAAGAGTTCGCCTTGTTCACCGGAAACCACCACGAGGCGTCCGTAGACTTCGACACCGCTGCACTCACGCTCGGACGCAGCGGCGGTGGCGATGACGAGGACGACGCAGTCGGCCCTGCCGCTGCCCCTGCAACGGCGGCTGCGCTGTCTAAAGGTGTGGGGGGCGCACCGGACACCGTTGTGCCCGCATCCGTTGTGGTCGCGGCGTTGCCAGCGCCGCTACCATCACCGGCGCTCCAACGCTGCTTCGACGAGTCCTCACGCGCGTGCGGTGGTCGATATAGCTTGCCGGACGATGCTGCGATGGCTGTCAGGGATGCGGACAGCGGCGCACAGGCCGCAGACAGCGAGGAGGCCGTACTGGCACCACCAACACCGCCGCCGGCGCGTCCTTGGACGCTGTCGGCATCAGCCAATGGATGACGTCGTGTGTGCTGTGCTTTCGACGAATGTGAAGCGCAGGCAGCTGCAGCCGCGGAGGTCGTCGTTGCCGTCGTCAATGTGGCGGCCTTCGGCGTGCGTGGTGACGGCGGGGAAGGCTTCCGTCGGTCCAATAGCGAAGTGCCCACCTCAAGAGCGGGCACCGACTTGGCGGGCTTGTTGCTCGCTGACAAGTTCAGCGTCGACGATGCAGGGGAGAGGACGCTGCTCCTCAGTGCCGCGAAGCGGCTGCACACGGGCACCGCCCGCGGCGCTGCCGTAGCATCCGTCGGCGCGGGGTAGACCACATGCGGCTCCGATACGGGCGAAGGCGCTCCTGCTGCCGTTGCGGGCGAGGGCAACGTGGACCAAGATGTCGCTGACGTCTGCGGTGACGGAGGCGAGGACCTACTAGAGTTCATTAGTTGTGCGGGCGACACAGGCGAGGAAGACGGAGGACCCCTTTGGGTGTTACGGAAAATGGGACAACAACCAACAACAACTATGGCCAAACTAGCGAACACACGGAGGGGAGGAGAGGTGAGAGGAGGGCCGGGGCGGCAAGGCTCAGCCCTGCGTGCCTAACAGACAAGAAAACAACTGAGTCCCAATACGCGTCTATACATGTGTGCGTGTATATTGGAATGCGCACTCAGCGTCACGAGAGTCGACAGCGTCACCACCACCACCACGCGGACACACCCACACCCACACCTAAACACACGCAGACAGAACACCAGCGCACCCACGTGCACTTGACAGCGACAACGACAAAAGAAGATACACACCCACACGCACACCCACGCGCACACCCACATCCACACACGCCCACACCCCCCCACACACACACACACACACACACAGGGGGAAGGGGGAGGGAGAAGGGGAAAATGACCAGAGATGAAGGCTTGATGAAGAGATCCAAGGAAGGAGAAGTGGAAGGCCTTCAATGCGGATTAGTCTTCATCCGATGCCTCAGCAAGACCACTAGACACAGGCACACCTGCACCACAATACTAAGATAATGTGCACCGCCGCGAACAAAAAAAAACGAAAACAGAACCAGAAAAATGAGAAAATGAACCAAGTAACACCAGCAAACACGTCCGTCGCGTCGTTGCAGGCACCCCCTGAATGGAACGAGACACCTGCGCATGCACAGACGGACAAGCACAGCTGATGGACCCCAGCCGAGGGCGACAGAGATACACAGCAAGTTCGAGCGAGAGGGGAGGAGGAGGAGGAGGAGGAGGGGGGAATCAGGCGCAACCTGCTTGCCTTTGGCCTCGTCTTTTCCTTTCACGGTCTTGATCTGTTTGAAGCGCCCTTTATAATCTGTCTGACTTCTCTCGTCCTTCCCTCTTTCGCTGCTTCAACGGCGTTATAAGTGTACTCCGTCTTGCAAAGCCGGCGATCCTCCGCCGACTTCCCCGGCCGTCCCGCCCCGTCACCCGGCGCTCTCCTGCGTGTGCGTGAGTAGGTGTGTACGTGCGCCTTGGGGGTGCGGCTGCGCCGCTTGTCTGCTTGCGCTTTCTGGCGGTGCTTGGATGTAGAGGGAGGCAGACAGAAGAGGCACGCGTGTGCGTGCGCGTGTGTGTGTGTCTGCCTGCCTGCCTGCCTGCCTGCCTGCCTGCTTTGCTCTGTATTGTGTGCTCGTGGTGGAGTGTGTCTGCTTCGCCCTTCTCGGTGCTTGCGCAACGCAACAACCGCAACAACAGACACACACGCGACACACACACCGAAAAAAAAATAAAGAATAAAAAAACGAACAAATACGAAATAAAAATCCGTTTTTTTTTGTTATTTTTTTTTATGTGTTCGTGGTGTGGCTGTGGTTGTGCCAGTGCGTGCGTGTGCCAGTGTGTGTCTGTGTGTCTGCTGGTTGAAAGGCCGCTGGGGTGGGCGCTTCCAGATAGACAACGGTGTATGCACCGATACAACGGGTATATATATATATGTATAGATGTATGGATGTGTGTAGGTGAGTGCGTGTGTATTACGTGCCCCGTGTAGCGTACCGTAAACGTGTCGGAGCGGCGCTGCCGTCACGAACGAGCACAGAAGAGGAGGGAAAACACAAGAACAAAATACAACTCTCTTTTCTGTTACACACGCACCGTCCCAACACACCCCTTCCACACACACACACACACGCACAGAGGGAGGGAGACTAGTGGACAGCCTGCACGCGTGGGTGATGGAGAGACAAAGGCGGCGATGGCGGTGCTGCCGTTATGCGTGTGCCCAAAAAGGAGCCGAGGACAAGTGGCAAGGGATGGTGATGGTGGCCGTGGTGATGATAAGAGACGGACCTTCGGGTGTATGCGGGATGTGAGGGGATGCGTATTCGCCTCGTTGTTTTGTGGGTGCGTTAACAATAAATGATGCACAAGCTGGAAGAGAGGGCGAGGGCGATGATGGGCGATCGCGGAAGGATGAGGCGAAAGAAAAGTCAGCCTCGCCAACAGAAACGTGAGAGCTGCGAGGAGACGCGCTGCCATCGCGTCTACAAGTCACCGCGGCGGTGGCGGCGCTCATGCATGTCGCTGAATGCGTGAGGGCGTCACACGACTTTGCCCAGCAAGTGCGTTTGTGTGTGTGTTTGTGTTGGCCCGCCACGCCCCTCCCTCGCACACTCGCACGGCGAAGCTCCGACTGGCAACATGGACAGTCCCACGGCTTCCGTACACTAACGTGTCTGCGCACAGCTGTTCAGTCTCCACAGCGCGACAGTCCGTTGCAGCGAGGAGTTGGGAGGCCTCACGGAAGCCGTTCCTCCAGGTATGAAAAGGATCTATACAGATACCTTGCGCGCGGCTTCGTGTGGGCGTTGTTAATGCGCGCTTTTCTGAGGCGCCGACGGGCACTGATACGCATTTATCAGTATATAGAGGAACATGTATGAGTCTCTGCCTGCCCTTCTCTTCTGCGCCCCAGCACCTTCGTTACACTGTTCCACGGCGCGACGCATCCACACGCGTGCGAGTCGTGGAAAGATACCATGAAAAGAGAAAGGGTACGGAGATGTGGCGGCAAGAGGTAGGGACAGGGAGACAGAGACAGAGATGCGAGAGAACAGCGAGCGGTTAACGGATTTGAATCTACGAAGACCCCCCCCAAAAAAAAACACATCGCGAGCTTAAAGAGATAAGACACACACACACTCAGAGAGAGAAAAGGCGAAAAGGAGGAGAGTGAAAAAATGAGGAAGGAGGGCGTACACGCGAGCACTCGTAAATGGACGAAGGCACACGCACGCACACGCGTAGGCAAACGAATTATGACATCCGCAACAGAGAAAATGAGGGACAAAGGCTGAGAACGAGGGACAGGTTCCAACACATGATACACTCCCACACATGCGCACTCCCACTCGACCTGCCCTGCGAGCTTTCTGTTCCCGTGAAAGACCATAGCACGATGGGTATCCCGCCGCTCGCGACGGCGCTACCTCTAGCGGTGCCAACGCCATCCATTAAGAAGGGTGCTGCTTTCACGGCATTCTTCGCTAACATAGCGCACCATCGGGGTAGGCTTACGGACCGCCTTGCTTCTTATCAGCCGAAGAGGGCCCTCCCCCCCTGTCGTGGTGGGTGGGCAGCGAGGGGCAGGGCCGACGACGACTCCGATTCTTCGAGATGAAGTGGGTAGAGGAGCAGGAGGATACGTGGTGGATGGAGGCGTTGCCCCCTTGAAATCGCGGAGAGTGACACACCCCTCATCAACCCCTCATCGTTGTCTTTGCCGATCACCCCTCCGCCTTTCCTTGCTTGCCGCGCAAAGACAGCGCGCACGCAGACACTGGTGAGAGGCCGCCTCACAGCATCGCGTCGCGCACCTTGCGCGCCGTCTCGACCCGCGACTTGGCAAGCGCGAGCAGCCGTAGCACACGGCGCGACTTAATATGAAGCCGTATCTCATGCGCGAAAATGCACAGGGAGATCACAAAGCCGATGGGGAGGGCGACATTCGTGTACAGGTAGGCCACCTGAAAGCGGCGCTGACCTAGTAGCGTGAAGAGCAGCGCGACTTGACTCGCCATCGACCACGTTGTCGACTGCCGCGGTGAGGAGACGCTGCCGTCGCCACTCACGCAGAAGGGTGGGATGACCCAGAGCGCGTTCCGCAGGCTTCGCTGCCATTTGGTGCAGCCGTAAACCACAAAGGATGGCGGTACCGGCATCGCGGCGCGCCCTGTGTCGGTGGCGTACATGGTCGCCGTCGCTGCCTCACGGGCGATGCTGCGCCACGACCACGTAAAATACATGAGCGACAGCAGAGCTTGGGAGAAGAGAAACAACATGATCAAGTACGTCCAGGCGACCAGGCGCTCCAGGCTGCCACGCTCGCAGGACCACCACATCCGCAGCCGCCGCTCCACTGACGCCGTCGGCGCGGCGACGCGCGTGCGCTGCCGCGATCGCCGTTCTACTCGCCGCTGTTGCGCCAGACCGCACGAACGCCTCAGCCGCATGATAAAGTCGGGGATGTGAAGCTCGCGAGCGGCGTGCTCTACCCATGCGCGCGAGGCGGCAAACACGTGCGCCACAGCGCATCCGCGCTGCGGTCGCTGGCCGAAGCTCCACAGCGACTGGGAAGGCGCGAAACTGGATGATGCGCCACGACTGTTGAGGTTGCTTCTGCCAAGAAGGAAGGAGCGCACCATCCCCGTGGGAAAAAACCTCGAAGATGACCGGTGTGGCAACAACGGCGGCAGCAACGGCTTGCACGGGCTACCGCTGACGTCCGCCGCTGCGGCAGAGGTGGTGGCCCGCAGGGACGCCGTCTTAAAGTTGTCGAGCGCAGTGGCTGCGGCGAGGCTTCCTACATCACCGGATATGTCAGGCACCGGCGTGCTCGGCTCTGGTGCTTCCCGCTTCACGCGCAGGATGTCGTCTGCGGGCTCAAGCGTATCATCGATCGTTACAAAGACTCCTTCTCCCTCCTTGTCCTTGCTAAGCCCCTTCAGCACACCGCTCTGCTGCCGCAGAGCAGACCCCCTAGCGCTGACCTCGCTATCGTACACCGTCTCGTCACCGCCGTCACAGAAGCCTCTTTTCTTGGGCGTGCGCGGCACCACGGGAGGTACTGCGTCAGACTCGTCGACCGCGAAGGCACCCACCATCGAGCCTCGACTGGTTAATATAGGCAACAAGGCCGTCGCGTCTGGCCGCATAATAACGGACTCTGGCAGGTCGACGAACAGCGCCACGTCCGGGTTCGGGTATGGAACGCAGGCAAAACACCACGACATCCAGCGAAGTCTACACAGCGCCGCCGCTGCCGCCCTTTGACGGGCGGCCTCCTCCTGATCCTCGTCATTTTTGCTGCACCCGCGTGCGTTACTCTCTTGCAGCTGCCGCAGCGCGCGCCAGCGCAGCGTGTGGCCGCCAATCAAGAGCACCACGTACGCGGCGATGCCCAAGAGGCAGACCGGGACCAGCCAGAACCACAAGGCGGCGTTGGTGCTAAGCGCGAAGCTGTACCGTGCGAAGTAGTAGTCCACCGAGAGACGCCACACGGCGAGGCCCGTGCAGACGAGAAAACCGAGCCCGATACCGAAGTACGTCATCGTAGGCACGAATCCATCACGCCCGAAGGTGGGGGATGAGGGCGCGAGAGCGGCCGTAACGGCTCCACCGGACGAGAGGAGGAGCGAGTCGGTGCGCATCGCACTTTCCGCGACCGCCGCTGCAGCCGGCGTCACCACGGACGGCTGTATGGAGACCGTCCCATTCGTGCTCTTCGCCAGGGTGCCGTCGCGGTCTGCGAGTCCAGCCAGCGCCAGTGACGCGTGCCCTGCTGAGTTCAGCACAGAGAATGGAGAGGCATGTAAATCCATGGACGTCGGCGGCGACGCTGGAAGCCCTCTTTGACAGCCAGCACCACTGCCGCTGAGCAGCTCCCGTGATGGCTGTTGCAACCGAGGCACATCCCACAGAGCTGTGCGAGGATGATAGCCGTGGAGCAGGCTCCCTCCAGCTCGGCTCTCCTCCGCCTTGAAAGGGGTAGGCAACGTCGCGATGGCACCGCCACCACCACCATCACCAGGGGTAAGAAGACTGTCAATCCCGTGCGCATCGCTAAAGCCACACTGCATCACTTCTGCTGCCGGTGTGGCAAGCCCCATAAACGTATAGGGTGATAGAGAAGGCGTTGCTACGCTCGATGCACTGCTGCGACCGCTGAGCGTCGAGCCGCTGACTATGCCGTCGCTAACACTCCTGCCACCGAAGCAGCGCATGATGCCGCCACGCTCCGAAGGGCAGGAGCTGACGGTTACGGGATCTCGCACAGGTGTCGCACTCCCTGAGGTCGCCGCACGCGCTGCCATCGCCACCGCACTCCGAACCCCACCGAATGACCTCAGCGGGAGATGCAGCAGCGGCACAGAGGAGTGAGAGAAGATGCGATGCGCATGGCCGCTGCTCCTCACGCTGTTGCTGCTGCCAGGGACGCCGCAGTTGTTCAGTCCGCTGCCGATACCGCCAGCGCTGGGGCTGCGCAGCGGCCGCAGACGCAGCCCTCTCGCTGATGACAGGAGTCGCATGCCCGCCATCTGAATCGACGTCGACGGTGACTCCGCATTGTCGACGAACTTCTTTGGGGTGGCGGTGGTGGTGGGAAGGTGGGCCGTGCACCTCTCCGCAGCGATCCGAGCCGCTGCCACGGATGCCTGACCGACGCCGGCGCTGCTGGGCCTCGCGGCAAGTGATGTGCTGCTACGATGGAGGCCGCCGTAGAGGCTGTGGTGCCTTCGAGATCGCTGCACAGTGCTGAGCTGAAGGTAGCGCACGAGACTCCAAAGCATAACGCCAGCAACGAGCAGCTCCAGCGCGAACAAGACCACCTCGGGGTGGTTGCACGCCACGGCGTACAGGTGCACTCGTGGCGGGGCCGCTGCCTCCGCCGCGGCGCTCGTCGCCGGCTGCGGAATCAGGGCCGGAACCGCATGCCACAAGAAAATGTGCGGGAGAAACGCGGCCGCGAAAAACCGCGCGAGGGTGCGCCACAGTGTGTCGTACCCGCGCTCCAGGTAGCCCACCACGTCCATGACCACCCCGGTTCTTTCGGTCACCGCTACGGGCGAGAATGGCGTTGGGCTGCCGGATCTGGTGGCGCTCGATGGTGCGCGAGGGAAGGGCGGCGGCGGCGCTCCGTAGACGCGGAGAGAGCCGATGGAGCTTGCAGGGGTGCTGCGCGTTCTCTCTGTCGATGTCTCCGACACCGCGAGTGGCACAACCAGTGAAGACGCGACTGAGGTGATCAGCCGAGGTGGCGTGCTGTCAATGTCACTGCTGTCGTCCCGTTTTCCAACGCCGGCAGAGGCTCGCGAAGTAGCCGCTGCCGGCGTTGTCATTCGTGAGAGCAGCGAGCTCGGCTGCATCTTCGAGGAGCCCGAGGGTGAGCCCGGCACGGCAGCGGTCGTAGGGTGTGTGGCAGCAGCAGTGGCGAAAGACTCGGATGTGCGAAGGGGGCACGACGGTGACTGCTGCTGAGGCGCGCGTTCAAAGGCCGCCGCCCCACCGGCTTCGCGGCTCAGGGTGCCATCGATGCTGTTCGTTCGCCTGCCGTAGTCGGCGGAGTGTGCAGTGAGCGCGGCAGAGGAAGAGGCGACGCCCTTGACAGTCGTGCTTGTTGTGCACGTTGTGGCCGCTGCTGCCGCTGCCGCTGCTTCTGCTACGGGGGCGGCAGCGGGGTACGAGAAGGGGCCCACTGGGACATTGGTCGGCTTCATCGCCCCTGCGGCTGGCGAGAGTCGCTCTTGGCAAATCGGAGGTGTTTTCGGCGTGCTTCCGGACAGGGAGATTTGGCTTTCCTGCTGACGAAGCAGAGGTGCGGTGGTGGTGGCTGCTGATCCGCCTTGGTCGGCCGAGTCCACATGCAGGGAGGGTGCGGGCGGAGGGTTGGCGAGGTCGAAGGTGGCCATCGCGTCGGCACCCTTGTACGGGTAGCTTACGCGGCTCTCGAGATACGCTTCTTCCAGGGTAGTTGCTGCGGTTGGTAGTGGCAGGATGCGACCCTCTTCCGTCGGCATGGCCGTAGAGCGGATAAGCGGTTTCGAGGAGCAGCTCAGGGATGCCGATGCAGCCGCTGAAGAGGACGACTCGAGCGACACGGGCGCGGTGGAGGGGCTGACGGCTAAAAACTTTAGGGGCTGGGCTGCCGCGGCAGGTGCGACGGCGGCGGCAGGAAAGGCCGCGCCGCTGTGCATTGCCTGGGTGCTCTCGTTGTCGCACACGACCACCGTCTCAACCGCTTCACTAGAAGCAGTCAGGAACAGCTCAAGCGATGGCGGAACGGCAGCCACCGCCGCCAACCGCGGCAGTCCCGACGCACTCGCCGCTGCGGAGCTTGCATTCGCCGTGCTAACGTTCCTCCCACCAAGGCTGGACAGCTCTTTGGTACCACCAGCGCCAGCATCGTTACCCTTGCCGTGCTGATGACGCAGGTCTGCCAACGGCAGGAGCTTCCTGCCGCCTTGGAAGGGGCATTGGCACTCACGCGATGAAGGCGAGGATATCAGCTGCGGTTCGCGGTGCAACAGGGGTGACGGCATGGCTGAGCAGAACCCATGCGATGAGTGAAGTTGTGTTGGTGCTGGACGCGCAAGAGCAGCAGGGAATAAAAGGAAACAGCGACGAATTGGTCTGCAGGATTCCTACTGTTTGGTTGTTGAACGTTTTAGGTCGTATTCGTGCGCACGCCTGCATGTGTTCCTCCGTATTAGGCGCGGCTTGCAGGGTGTGCGCAGGAAATGCCCACGCCTGGTATGTGTCTAGTTTTCTTTCTCCATGTAGAGAGCGAGAGAGAGAGGGGTGAGGGAGGGAGGGAGGAGGGAGGGACGTTACACGAAGGCCATTGAAGCGAGTCCGCATATTCGGCTCCGTCGAAATCCGACTTCTAGGGGGGGGGCGGTACGTATGTGAATGCGCGGTTGCGCCGCGTACACCGAGCCGTTGGACTCACGGTGACACGGAGGTTCGATACGTACGTGGTATCTACCTATCCAATTATTTTGCTTGGTGCGCGCGAGAGTGCGGCACCCACTCTCCATCCTGCGGGCTATCCTGTCACACGTGATGGAGATGTCGACCGGGATAGGATGGGGGTGGCACTGGCTCCAACACACCACGCATGCACAGAGAGGGCTACCCCGGGTATGCATTCGAGTGGAGGGCACGAAGGAGGAAGTACACACCCACACACGCACGCACAGCTCTTCCTCGGCTTCTCTCTCGACGCCGACCACCGTCTGCAGTTCATGCAATACATATATAGAGTTCTTTAGAATTCTCGACGTGCAGCTTCCCTTCCGTAGGTGTCGGTGCTGCCCGTCGGCGTTGACCGCGCCGCCTCTTGCCCTCCTTGAGTGCGTGCGTGCAAATAATACGCGGAGGAGAAGCGGGCGGACGGCCCACTGATGGGCACAAAGTAAGCATGCAGACAGCCCTGCTCACAAGCGAGGCCAACCTGTCGAGAGGCCCCTGTTGGGATGTTCCACAGGTGCCAGCGCCACCGAACACGGAACGAAGCGGCGCTGCCGGTGGAGAAGGAGGCATGGCGAGAGGGTGGGTGGAACGAGGGGAGGGGGGAGGGGGGAGGAGGAAGGGCACAGACGCGGGCAGGCCGAAAAGCAGAAGCAGCACACACACACACGATACGCATGCGTGCCAGCCACAACCCAGGTTCCTTCCCTCCCTCCAACAGTAAAAGCACGACTTTCTCATGCTGGCCGTGCTTTCTTCCACGCCTCCCGCTTTCCTCCGCGTCTTTCGTTTTTGGAGGGTTCCCCTCGTCCGTCCTCCCCCCTTCTCGCGCGCGTAAGCCGCACACGCGCTCACAGACGCGCTTCAACATACGGTGAATACATCCGTGTGTCTGTGGACGCTGTGCGGGACTCGCGCCCCTCCCCATCTTCTGTTTTCTTGTCTGTCCCCCATCCCTTCCCGCCGTTGTCACGATCGCCCCATTTCGGCGCTCTCAATAATCACCGTCGCCGGCGCCGCCGACCGACTGTAGGTAGAAGCGGTACATCTGCCTCGCCTTCTCCACCGCCGCATCCCACTCCTGCTGCGTCTCCGCATCCGCGCCGCCACCGTGCGCCATGACTTCTATGGCGTCACGACGGCCAACATCCGTGCGGCCGCTGCGGACCATCTCTTGGAAGATGTGCATTGCCAGTGCTGAACCGTCGTTACGACCGCCGTTGCCAGCGTAGTATTCTGCCTCGTCGTGCTCTTCTCCGCCCTCCTCGGCTTGTGACGCTGACTGCCGCTCCTGCTGCGCCGCCTCACGTCCCTGGGGAAGCCCCCCGACATTGGCGGATGCTGCCGCCGCGGCGAGTGCTTCATGGTGTGGCGCCCTCAGCATCTGCTGAGCTCGGGTGGACTCGCCCTCCCCCAACTCAGCGGGCCTTGCAATTGTACCCGCCGTGGTGGTGGTGCCTGCTGCTGCTGCACCGGATTTGCAGACAGCGCCGCTTGCGTGCGTGCAGGACTGATGCTGACGATCGCTGTTATCACAGCAGGCGTCGCCGCCGGTCAACTGCCATCGTTGATGGTCCTTGACGACTTGCTGCAGGTAGGGGTTGATCTGCGGAACCCGGTACACTTTCTGCGTGAGTGAGGACCAGCCGAAGAACTCGCGGAGGTTGGCCCATATGCCGTTGTCGAACAAGCTGTAGACCCTGCTGCCCAGCGTGAAGCAGTACAGGCTGCTCTCGTCCTCGCTGTGTTCGACGTCGTAGAAGGTCAAGTTACGGGCTATAGCGTGTAGCTGGGTGCAGAGGGCATACACGACCATCAGAATCATCAAGGGCAGGATCACCTGGGAGTACGTATAGACGAGGCGGCGCCAGGCCGTCGCGAGCAGCGCCGTTTCGAATTTCTCCATAATGACACGATCCACTTCCATCGCGGCTGCCACGCGGGTCGTGCTGTGCCCCGGCGCGCGACCCGCCGCCGCCGATGTGCGAGCCAAGCCCACGACACTGTTCATGAGACGCCTGTACTCGCATGCGTAGTAGTAGAAACAGCACAGCATGGACAGCAGCGCGACCTGCAGCCACAAGAACGCGCGATGGTTGCCGCCGCCGATGGCGGTGTTCAGGTAGCCACAAAAGTGGTCGTAGCGGAGGACGACCCGCCGAAGCTGCGGACAGTACTGCGCGCGCAGCGGTTTCTTGACCATGGTGCGCAGATCAATACTGTACAGCAGTTCTCTCTCGTACTCGCCCTGGACGTTTCGCAGACTAGCGTAGATGCCTTTGCGCTGCCCTTCGGTGCTCGTCACAAGTCCCGGAGAGGAGAGAACCACGTAGGCCGCTAGCACCCCCGTCGCCGTGACGGCCGGGACAAGCCACCAGCTAAACGCTGTGTGATCCTCCAAGTTAAAGCTGTAGTACTGGTAATAGTAATACGTGGTGCAGAGCGGCAGGCACAGCCCTTGCGCGAGGACAAACCCAACACACCAGCCCAAGTCCGTAAGGGGGCGGCTTTGAGCGCGGCGTCTGTCGAGGCGCTGCACCCCGACGTAGGCGCCGTATATGAGCGGCAGCAGACACAACAGCACGAAAAAGTTGCGAATGACGCAACAGCAGATGTAAAAGAAGACGTGCGGCAGCGTTGCCGTTGCGACGAGCAGCACCACGTCCATGGGAGCGTAGAGCTTCCACAGGTACAGCGCTGGCTCCTCGCGCACCACTTTCTCACGTGATTGCGTGGTGTTGGCGTGACTGTAGGCCGTCAGCAGCGCGCGCACCTTGCCCGGGCTATTGTCGCGCTGCAGCTCACGATGCCGGCGCCGGGCAGCGGCGGCGCTGGCGGACGTGGGCCGCAGCATCACCATAAGCTCATCTTTCCAGTACTGCTTCCACGACTGGGCAAGCGACGATGGCGACCGGGCAAGCTGCAGCGGTGTGACACCGCTGTGGTTGGCCGCGTGCACGTCGGCACCCTTGCTGAGTAGCGCTCGCACGAGGGCCACGTCGACGGCGCTCACCGCGCAGTGCAGTGGCGTGTCGCCGCTGTGCAAAGTGCCCATGTGGACGACTTCGACCGCGGCAGCACCTAAACTGCCGACGCCGGCACAGGGGGGGTGCGCGAAGTTTCCAGCTGCCGCCGTTGTCGTGGCGTTCGTGGTCGGCGGCGCCGCATTCGCAGAAGATTGCGCGAGGCTCCATGCGCTGTGCCTGCCGTCCGACGCATCAGCAGCGAAGAACATCGCCGCGGTCCCGGGTGCGCAGGAGCGGTTTTGGATGCAGTCCCGCCGAGGGTTCCTCGGGTCAACAGGCAACACTTGACCAGGCAGCACCGGCGCTGGCGATGCTGCGGCAGCCGCCACATCGACGTCATCGCTCATGTTCACGTCCAGGCCGATCTGCTCAATGAGGTAGAGCGCCGCGTAGGCGTTGCCGAGGGAGCGGCACGCCGTGTGCAGAAGCCGCTCCCGCACCGCCGCCGCGTAGAAGGCCTCCTCGCCCATCCACAGCCGCAGCACCTCCATCACGTGAGGGTAGGCGACGGCGTAGCTCAGCACCGTACGCCCTTGCGCATCCTGCACGCTCAGGTCGGCGCCCTTCGCCAGCAGCAGCTTTACCACCCGCATGTTCTGCCGAGAGGCTGCCATCATTAGCGGCGTCTGCCCTTGGCCACCGCGCATGGCCGCGTTCACATCGGCCCCGTTGTCGATGAGGAACGAAATAATGAGCTGGTTCTTGCACGGCGGGTTCAAGATACTACTGGTGCTAACGCTGCTCTCGTCACCGTCATCGGCAAGCTCATCCTTCTCGCGAGTCGCAGCGTGAAATCCACGCATGTTGCCACCTCCGGCACCTTCACCGCTGGCCATCTGGCCGCTGCCGCCGCCACCCTGAGAGTCGCTATCGTTCAGCACCTCCAGCGTACCTGCCGCGGCAACGTGTAGCGCCGACGCACCATCTTCGTCCCGGGTTGCGTTGACCGACACGCCACTCATCAGGAACGTTGTCAGAATCGCGAAGTCCGCATCACTCAGGACGCACTCGAAGAAGGTGCGCCGGTCAACGCGTGTGTTGAGGAGGTCGATCGACTTGTCGCGGTAGTGCGCCGACCCAGGGTCCGGCGTATTACCAGCATCGGGCTGCAAGTAATACAAGAGCGGCAGCGGCCCACCGTTCTTCTCGATGGCCTCGCGGAACACCCGCATGGTGACAGGAGAGCACACAGTCGAAGGACAGAGCAGATGGGCAAGTGGTAGTGGATGATGGATAGCTCGTGCGTGCGTGCGTGTGTGTTGGGGGGGGGCAGGTGAGGGAGGAGGGAGAGAGATTTACCGCTGAAGAAGAAGTGCCGGCACAAAACGGCAGCCAAGCAAACAACGTACACACACACACACACTCAGAGAGAGAGAGAGCGATGCTCCACCGCGAATGCATGCGATAATGCGCCCGATGCACCTTCCACGAAAAAGCGGAGAAGCCCTCGCTCTGCCTCCCCACCCTCGCAGCGCAAGCGGCACACAAGCAAGAGGTGCTCAAAAGAAAACGCCCGCCAACCTGTGCTGGGCACTGATGCCGATGCTGCCAGCACAGGACGTGACAGGGGAGGGGAGGGGAGGGAGGAGGAGGCCACAACAACGCACGTGCACGCGGGTGCCTGTATATATATATATATGTACAGAGCGACAGACACAGGCGACAGGGAGGGGCGAAGATGCGTTCGTCGAAACCCCACTTAACCAGAAAAAAGTTTGTGCGACAGGGAAGGGAAGGGAAGGGTCGCGGCGGCGGTGGTGGTGGTGGGGCAGAGTGGCGCCCGCGTGTGCGCACGTGTGGGAGAGACGGCGCGGCGGAATGCTTTCGCTGATACGAAGCGATATACAGCAACGATACAGAAAAAAACAAAACGCAAAATAGGATGTGCGAGCAGCTCGCGCTGGCGTGTGCGGGGGATCGACGTCTGCCTCTTGGAGGCAGGAGCCAGCGCGCTCGCAGGCTCGCAGGGGTGAAGGGGAGAGGCGAAGGGGCGGCAGGAAGGCGAAGATGGTGATGGCGGGGGGGGTGCACGACGGCATGGATGCGTTGGGGCCGGACTAGGGCACGTTAGACATGCGTGCATATGTTGGCTTGGGCAACAACCCGCTGCCACCTCATCAGGAATCCTGCGTTGCGTTCGCTTCTCCGCCGCGTAACACAATCCAAGCAGCTGCAGACACACGTGTGTGACGGCCGTGTGCCGACTCGGTCGGCTGAGCGCGCGGCCCCCCTGCCCCTCACACTCTGCCCTCCCACCCCTCCGCCTCGCAGGTCGCCTCGGGGCCACCCACCGGTGGACAGCGGGGGCCCGAGGGAGACACACACGACCCACGCGGGTCGCCCTGCCCAGCACATGGGTGGCACAGACGCGCGCACTGTCGCGGCACCATCCAGGACCTGACCCTGCTATGGCCAGGGGCGTTGCGGCGTTGGCGGGGATGAAGGGGGGTGGGCTCTGCTTGGCCCGCCTTCCCCCCACACACACACAGATTGGGGGGGGGTACACCGGACCCTGGAATACCACGCACTGAGAGGTGTGTGTGCCTCGACGGCTTCCAGGCCTAATACACGCACGAACCTCAACAACAACACGCGTACGCAATGAGGTTGAGTGTCTCGACAGCGATAGATGACGGCAGGCGCCGTTCCTTACGAAGGTTATGGACAGCGAAGCACGGCAGGGGGGGAGGATGTGTTCTGTGCGCGTGTGCGTGTGCTGACGTGGGTTGGAGGGGGAGGGGGCTAGGGTAAAGCTGTGCGCGCCCACACACCCACAGGGGACAGAGAGAAAGTGTGGGTGCGAACGGCGCTCCAGGGGGCGGGATGTTTGCTCTGTTAAACGATAAGAGCGGTAACGGTGCTGACACACTCGCCCCCCTCTTCGTCTCGCTGCGCTTTCCATGAGATCGAGCCACTTCGGCTTGCACCTCAGCCTACCAGCACTCACGGCTCACGCGCTGCCCAGAAGAAGAGGGCATACTACCCCTCACGTGACCGCTTTCGATCCGCCAGCATGTTTGCTTCACCAAGCACTGCCTGCGCAACCCGTTCCACAGCGGCAGCAGCACCCGTCGCGAGAACGGCGCTGCTGCTACTCGTATCGGTGTTGCTACGCGCACTACCATCCGCCGCCGTCGCTGCTACAGGTGCGAAGAGGCGACGTACCGCCTCCTGTTCCTGTCGTGCCAGCTCCTCGAACGGCACCGCGTCGTACGCGCGCAGGCCGTCCAAGAGCCGGCGCAGCTTCGCCAAGCCCCGCTGCAGCTCTTCCCGAGACCCCGCGAGTCGCGTGAGCGCCTGCTCTATGTTTGCCTGCAGGGCATCTTCAGTCAAGGCCAGACTCAGCTCTTCTGGTGTCTGGAGAAGACCCACGCCGCCTTGATAGCTTCGCTGCTGGTTATCGGTCGGCGAAGACGCAAGCGGCGAGGCGGCGAACAGGTCAACGGCAGCGCCTCGTGTTGTACTGCTCAGCGCTCCATCACAAGTGGACGCCGTCGCCTCCGTGCGGGGCGCCTGCGGCTGCTCCTGCAGTGGCGCGTTCACCCCCGTGCCGGGTTCTGCTTGTCGCACCTTGCACAGCTGCAGCGCCTTGCGGTAGCAGCCCACCTGCTTCGCCGCCTCTGCACTCGCGAGAAAGTGAGTCCAGACGTGCTCGTGCAGGAGGTGACAGCCGCCAACTGGGAGCAGAGGCGCGTCGATAAGGGCCCGCTGCAGCACCGCCGTCACCGCCAGCGCAGACGCCGGGCTTGACGTCGCGGCTGTGCCAGAGGTGCTTGCCTGCGCGATCACCGCGCGCTGTGCTGCATCTAGCGCGCTGGGTATCGACAGTGCATCCTCCGTTGCAGCCGGTTGCGATGGTGGAGGGCGCAGAGAGCGGGGCGTCTCACCAATCAGGAACGGGTTGCGCGAGACACGCTCTAGCACAAACGACGCGAAGGACGGCTCTGGTGCGCTGGCCGTTGGTGCGATGCTTTTCATGACTCCCGCGGCGGATGACAGCGAGGACATGAGCGGCAACGGCATATCGGCTTGCTTTAGCTTTTTCGCGGCGTTCGGCGGCGCGGCTGTGGAGGAGGAGAGCGAGAATACGTGCTGTGCGCGCGTGCGCGTTTCCGTGGGATGCTGCGTGGATGTTGGACAAGGCAGAGAAGAGGCGGAGGAGGCTGTTGAGGGCACGCGGGGTGCGCGCAAGGAGGCGAGACGCCGGCGCTGCCGTGATCGCCGCCCGACATGAGGGCAGGGAGGGAATAGGGAGGGGCAGGGGATGGAGAGGAAGGCCCCGTGACAGAAGTGCCGTGGAGGGGCACATACGCACTTCCTGCACACAAGCGCGTCGGAGTGCGCACACACACGCGGAGAGAGAAGGGGGTTGTAGGTGTGGCGAAAGGAGAGAGCGCCCCCTGAAGAAGCAGAAGAAGAAGGCCTGCGCCGGCAACCGCGGTGGTGCAGCCGGCGGAGACCAGCGAGGGAGGCAACGAAAAGAATGCAGTGCCCTCGGCGTGGGTGGCGGGGCGGAGGGCGAAGAGGACCGAGACGACCTGCGAGCGAGACGAGAATGGAAGCTCGCACGAGTGGTGAGGCGAGGGAAGAGAGAAACAACGCAAGCGACAAGATATCACCGTGCGCGCACCGCGTGACGTTGATGTCGATATGCGGGCGCTGCTCGCCGTCTCCCCTGCCCTTGCTCTACTCTAGCATCGTGCGGCTCTCGATGCGCTGAACAGCTGCGGCGGAGCTGGCGGGCAGGGGCTGAGGCTGGAAGAGGGCACCGGGCAGGAGGAAGACGTAGCGCAACAGGAAGGTGACGCTAAGAAGGACGATTTCCCAGCATGCACACTCCTCAACAGGGCTCACCGGTTGCCTCGCCACCCTTGTCGCTTGCGAAGGTTGGGCCGCGGCGTTGGCGCTGGTCTGATCTGCTGTTAGTCGCAGTGATACCGCCTGCCGCGAGTCCAGCGTTTCGGCCCGCTTCGCATCTGCCTGTCGTCCCCGGCTGCGAAGTGAAGATGCGCCGCGCCTGCTCTGCCCGCCGCGTCCACACACGCCCAGCGTTCAGGGGCGCCTGATGCCTCTCCCCTCCCCCCACCGCCACCGCCACTGCTGGCGCCTTTGTGGGCCCCCGTTGCCACGGCCGCCGCCGTCTCCAGCCCCCCCCCCCCCGGCGCACGACTTGTAAAGCATCAACGCGACAAACACTCACACTGCCGGTAGTCCCACAGAGCGTCGGAGAAGGCGCCATCCTCGTCGTCTTCCCCTTACAGCAGCGTTGCGTGCGACGATGGCCGGCAGGCTATCTAGTACCGCTGCTGCCGCCGGTTCCGCCCTCCCCCCTCTCCCCCTCCCCTTGTCGCATCGCTCTGCTTCGTTTGTCGCTGCGGCTGTGGCCGCCTTGGCGGTGGCGGAGACGATGATGGCGGTGATGCACCAGTAGCAGCATCACTGCCTGTCGCCTAGTCTCGGCGTTCGGTGAGACGGGGAGCAGGCGATGTTGCAGGGGAGCGCCCGTCAGAGGGAAGGGCAGGGCGTGGATGCGGTGGGGGAGAGGCAGGCCGCATCTTCCGTGCGGGACGTGCGCGAGTGTGCGTGGGTCTGCGGAGACGTGATCGAGGAGAGCCCCACATATCAAAACAAGTGAGGGGGCGAGCGAGCGCGAGGTAAAGAGACGTGAGGCGAGGGTGGGTGGAAGATGGGAGAGATGCACAGAGAGACGCCCATCAAGCAGGCTCGTGCGCAACGTTTCTGCTTCTGTCTCGATAGCCGGCACGCACCAGCTGGCCGCGCGCGTGTTTTCCACCGCGAAAGATGATGATGGTGGATGACGGCGCTTGAATCGCTGCTGGAGGGTGGCGCGCGATGCGGCTGCACAAGATTGCCCAGAGAGAGAGACTTGAGTAGACACACACCCACACACACAAACCCCCAAAGCAGGCGAAGAGAAATCGAGAAGACGGGGAGAGGATGGCCGAAGGCGATGATGGTGAGGAGTGAGGAAGAAGGACGGGGCAGCCCATATCGAGTCATATACATCTCCCTCCCGCCAAACGCCTCGCCCATCACCGGCGACGACGTTCAACGACGCTGCACGCCGCCGCGCCACCACCACATGCCAAGCGCAAACAACGACCGTGAAGTGTTTCTTTGCCCCCCCCCTCCATCCACACCCACAGACGCACGCACACGCGAACACACACACACACACACACACACACACACACACACACAACACACAACGCGCACACGTGTGTATGCACGCTGGTGAAGTCTCCCCCCTCCCTCCTCCAATAAGAGGGCAATATGCAGCGAACAAGGGAAAAGCAGAGCACCTGCAAACCACCGAGAGAAGCAGTACAGTCAACCACACGCATGCACACGCACGGCGGACATCACAACAGTCCTTCTGCCTTCCACAAACGCCGCTGTGAGGCGGCCTGTCCATCGCTTGGAGGCGACTCCTATTAGGCGATCCTCTCTGCCTCTTCGCATACAGGCACAGCCGGGCGGTGATGTGGGCGGGTAAAACTGCTGCACATACACAATTCGCGGCCGTCGAGGTCAGCGGGCCGTGCCATTCACAAGTGTGTGTGTGTGTGTGCGCGGGAAGGGGAGAGGGAGGGGGGAGGGAGGGAGGGAGGGGCAAATCCTCGCTTATTCTGTGATGGGTGGGCGTCCAAGTGCCGCTACATCACCACGCATTCTTCATCACCGCGGCTGCCACGCCCGTTCTGTCGGTGCAGCCGTGAGGCCGGCGCAGCCTTCGCGGTTGGGCTTGCTTCTGGCCGTTGCTGACCAATAACAGGCGACGCCGCGACGCCGCCTACGGTGCCGCCGCCGCTGTTCACGAAGCGCTGCTGTTGCCGTTGCTGCCATTGAGAGGGCGCTCTTAATGGTGACATGGGAGGCTGCGCCAGAGAGGTATAGCTGGAGGCTCCGTAATGCTGGGCGTGCAGCTGTGTGTACGGGTGCAGCGATGCCTGCGCTGTATCGCTGAAGAAGCACTCGCTCACCTGCAGCGAGGCGGACTCGCTAGAGCCCGAGAAGCTGGACGCCCCGCCGCCTCCGATGCTCGCGCAAGCCCTCCTAGAAAGGTGCACCGGAGAAGAAGAGCCTGGCGCAGCCACGGGTTGTGGTCGACCGGATCCTGAGTGCGAGCTGCTGGAAACCGTGATGGAGATCGCTGGCGGCGGCGTCGAGAGGTCCCCTTCATGACCCGTCTTTATAGACTTCAGAGTCTGCAAGAACTGCCGAAGGCTAACGTACCCGGTATGCTGCTCATCGCACAGCCGGAGGTGCCGCATCGCCTGCTCAGGCGTCTGCGCGTACCCGTGCCGCAAGCATAGGTAGCGGAAGCCGCTTGCGTCGATGACGCCGTTGTACTCGGGGTCGGCGGTTCGAAATTGCAAGAGGGCGTCGGTGTACTCGTACCGGCTAAGACCGAACAGCGCCGATGGGTCTGGCGGATGCGTGCTGAGCCAACGCAGAAAGTCGTCCTGGGAGACGTACCCCTTGCACGCGTGATCCATGCTGGCGAAGATAACGCCAACGTCGTCCTCGCGCTGCACAAAGTTCATGCAGAAACACAAGTCTCGCAGCTGCCCAGCGCTCAGACGGCCGGCGCCGCCGTCGAACATCATGAAGACTCCGACGAGTTGGTCGTACTCGATCTGCGAGAGCCCGTAGCGCCGCCACAGCTCTTGGGCGTGGGACGGCGAGGCGCTGGTCGACATGCAAGTATGCGACGCGCTGTCATTCGTGGGACCCGTATGTGGCGTCTGCAGCGGAGACGTGGCCATACACGAGCTGTTCACCGATACCGCCTCAGCAGGAACACAGTTGTGCGAGGGATCGACGCTGTCTCTCAATGGTGACATGTCGCTCGCTCGCAGCGTCGCCGACGACGGGTCGTCGCCGATGGGGATGTAGCCATCCTCAATCTCGCGCTGCGCCCGGCGCGGACCGTTGCGGACGGCGGGCGACGAGGCCGGCGGCGACGGGGACGCCTGTGCGCCGCCTTCTCGAGTCGGCATTCCCTCAGCCGGCGTCGATGCTGTCGAGAAGGCCACGTCTGACAGCCCGGTGGAGTGATGGTTCGACTTCACGGCGCCGTCCACCCCCGTGCACGTGTGCTGCTGCTCTGAAGACTCTCGCGTCCCTCGCCAGTGGCAGTACCGACACTCCACCTCGATCATCAGCACTGAGTTCAGCAGCATACGGTTGGGCTTCTTCTCGCTCTGCAAGATAGTTTGGCACAGCGGGCACTGAAAGTTCTGCATGATCATCGGCTGCGCCGCGTGCTGCGCGCGGGCGGCGCCGATGCACCGCTTGCAGAAAATGTCGCCGCACGGCACCAACTCCACCGGATCTGCCCAGGAGTCGTGGCAGAGCGGGCACAGAAACAGAGGGTCGATATTCTGCCCTGGCACCATCGTAAACTGCCGCAGCGGCAGCGGGACATCCATGATGACGGCGAGAGAGGGTTGGTGGGTGCGTCCGTGTGCTCGTGCGTGCGTGTGTCTGTGTGCCTAATATCGATGCCCGTCCACGGATCACCGCTGCCGGGGATGAACAGCAGAGAAACGCGATGCTAGCAGTGAATCCGCTGAGCAGCACGGCAAGAGCGATGTATGTGTCTATACGGAGCCCGTGAGGACGCGCAGAAGAGGCGCGTGGGGTGACGGTGGCAGGCAGACCTTGGGAGAGTGGACACGGTCAGGACACGCACACAGAGACATACCGGAATGCACTGCAGCAGAAGACCAACGAGCTAACGAGCCACCACCAAGTAAGAGCAGCAACGAGAGAGAGGGAGAGGGGTGTCAGAGGAGAGAGTGTGCAGCTGTGAGCGTGTGCGTGTCCGGCACATGAGAGAAGGCTTTTAAATGGGCGATGGTTGCGAAACACCTGACTCGGCTGGCGGTGGTGGTGGTCTTCGTCGTCGTCTGGCGAGTCGTAGCGGTTCCACTGCCACAGAGAGAAAGCAATGAGTGCTGCAGCTGCGCCACGAGAGAAGGCGGGATAGATAGACTCGCACGGTCTCACGAGATGTGCCGCCTCCTCGCCCTCGCATAGGTGCGCGTCGTTCTCATGAGCGCGTCCCCTCTTCCCATCTTCTTTGCCCGCGCAAGAGGTGCGTGTGTGTGTACGTGTGTGCGTTCTTGCCCCCCCCCCCACGCAGGAACTTCAGGCGTGGCTGCTGTCTTTGAGATCACATCGATTGGGGAGTGGGAGGGGGGGGGCCGACACACATATACATAAGATACACACACACACAAACGTTTACAGTGGCACAGTTCATTCCTCCGCCGGGGTGCACGCACGCACGCGTGCGGCTGGCCTGGTGCGTCGTCAGACACACATATACATAAGACACACACACACACTCTCTCTCCCACGCGCCGAGTTACGGCCGCAGCATTGAGTAGGCAACGTCCATGACATCTGCCTCGATGTGCGGGTACGTGGCGTGGTGGGCGAGCACGCGCTTGCACACGTCGATCGCCTTCACCGGCTCGCCGCCGCGTAGGTAGTTGAACCCCAGCTTGTATCCGACAGCCGGGTCGGACTCCTGCACCAGTTCCCAGGCTTTCTGATAGCACCGCGAAGCGTCCTTGTGCTTCTGGTTCCGCTCGTAGATCATGCCGAGCGCGTTCCAGGCGGAACCGCAGCCCTGGTTGGCCGCCAGCACCTGCTGCAGCACGAACCGAGCATTCTCGAGCTGGCCCTCCTGCGTGTCCATGTACGCCTGCAAGAGCATCGCACGTTCGATTGTGTCGTCCTCGGAGCACGTGAGGATCGCGATCGGAGGAGAGACAGTAATCGGGGCTGGCGGCTCCGCGGCGTCGCCCTTGCTCTTGTCCGCCTGCTTCGTCACCGGCATCTTTGCCATGACCTTCTTGCTCTCCAGCAACCTCGCCAGCACGTTCCGCGCGGCCGTCTCCTGCCCAGAAACGAAGAGGCTGATGGCCAGCCCGAGAAACGCCTCCGGGTGCACCACCTTGCACTGCAGCGCGAAGGCGAGTGTGGCCGTGCTGCTGCCGCTGCTGCGCTGCGCCAGCTCCGCGGCGGCCTCATGCATGCTGGCCAGCAGCTGGAGGTCCTCGTCGTCGTCCGAGTCGCTGTCACCGACACGCCGCGGCTTCTTCCCTGCTTTGGTGGCGTCTTTGTCGCTGCCACTTCTGCCTTTCTTCTCGGCAGTCGTCGCGCCGCACGCCGCTCTAGCGCCGGACACGCCGCCGGTTTCAGCAGCTACAATGCACTCCAGAAATAGATGCAGCGCCGTCTCGAGCTCCTCCGGGCGTCGTGTCGCCATCGTGCAGTATGCCTGAAGAATGCGTCTTTCCTCGCTGTGCACCGGCAGCAGCAACAGCAGCTGCTCTGCGTAGCGTATGTTGTCGTGCAGCTCCGTACCACCGGTCGAGGCTGCCGCTGCGGGGCCTTTGCTCTGGGGCGCTGACTTCTGGTGCTGCTGCTCAGTGAGCGGTAAGCCTGCCGCTGCCGGGTTCGCGCCTCGCACCCAGAGATCCTGCGTGGTCGGTACGAGGTAAATTCGGATCATGCGCACCAACGCCCGCGTGCACCACGCGTTGTCGGTTGGCAGACGCGCCAAGTTGAAGTGTCGCAGCGCCTCGGCGTTGTTGTTGCAGAGGTGCTCGTAGAGGCCGCGTGCGTAGCTCAAGCCCGGATCGGCGCGCTGGCCCGCCGGTACGGCTGCCGCCGCCCTACCCAGCGCGTCCTTGGCCTCCGTCAGCTGTCCGGCGTGGTAGAGGAGGATGAGGTAGTAGACCAGAGCCTCGTAATGCTGGGGGGTCTTCCTTAGAAGGTCATCGAACATGTCTCGAGCGTCCTCGGTGCGACCCTGCTGTGTGTACAGGTTCGCCAGCAGTATCACTGCATCTGCATTGCTCGAGCTGCCGTCTGCCATGCGCAGCACTGTCGTGCAGTGTCGCTCGCACCCGTCCATGTCACCGGTGCGGTAGCAGAGCTGCGCCGACTCGAGCTGTGCGCACTCGTTCGACTCATCGTACGTGATGGCCTCGCGCAGGTACTCCCGCGCGTTCGTCAGCCGTGCCGCAATAGCGGACTGGAGCGCCAGCGCCGCGGCAGCCTCCACCTTCTTGTCCGTCATGATGACCGAGGAGGGCGGCGGCGCAGGGGTGCTGTAGATGCACCGCGCGCCTAGCTCGGTGCAAATCCCCGACATGACGACGCGCTGCTCGGCGTTCACTTCGGCCGTTTCGGCACGCAGCTGCTGCTCGATGAGGCGCCGTTGCAGCGATCGGGCTGTGAGAAGGGCCCTGAGGGCCGCATCGCCGTGATCGCCGTCGCTGCCAGTGTGGGCGGTGCCTTGCTCGCTCAACGGAACCGTCCACGGCTGGTCGCGCAGCACCTTGTACAGGAGGAGGTAAAGGTTGATCCGCTCAATCGCCGTCCCTACCGTTTCCGCAGACCCCGCCGCTGCTGCGGACGCCACACCTGCACCGGCGCCGTTTGTGGAAGGAAGCTCGTACACGGGGGACATCACGATAGTCTCGCGCGCCGCGTCTATGCGGCCCAGCCGCCACTGCAGCGTGGCGAGGTCGGCCCGCACGATGGAGAGGTGCGGGTCGGACATGAGCGCGTCCTGGTAGTACCGGATTGCTTTGGCGTAGTCGTGCGCCGCGACGAGAGCGCGGCCAACGCGCACAGACAGCTCGCTGCTGGATGGAGAGAGCGCCCTGGCCTTCTCGTACGCCGCGATCGCCTGCTCTGGCTCCTGAATTACTGTGTAGGCTTCGCCAAGCGCAACGTAGCTCTGCGCGGACGGAACCGCCTCGGCCATCTCCTGGAAGCACTGGATGTACATGCCCAAGTTGTGCTTCTGTGTGAGGAAGAGCTTGCCCAGCTGCGAGTGGGCGGCCGTGTAGAACTCGCTCTTGCTCGGCACCTGCCGCAGCAGCTCGATGCCTTTATCGACATCTGTGCGCGCGGCCAGCATCGCCTGCGCAATGACTACGCGCCCTATCTGCGCTGAGTCTCGGAACTGGAGAGCTGCCTCCGCCAGTGTCGCGCGCGCCGCTTCCACGTCGCGCACGCGCAGCTGTGCCTGCGCCAGCTGTAGGTACAGAGTTACTGTCTCCGGCACGCTGAGCGGATTCGTTGGCTTTCCCGCGGTGGAAGCGGCGGCCGCGCTCTTCACGGTGCTGTAGGCGCGCTGCAACGACGCGAGAGCCTCCGCGTACTTGCCCGTGGTGCCTTGCACTGTGCCGAGTAGCAGGTTATAAAGGGGCTGCTCCTGTAGGGAGAAGTCGAGAGTCAGCGCGCGCTCCAAGGCCTGGCTGGCGAGCTTGACATCCCCCATGTACTGGCATATATGGCTCGACAGCAGGAAGGCGTCCGGCAGCGGCTGCTCCTGCATGAGAAGCGTGTTCTTGAGCAGGTTCTGAGCCTTGCGCACGTCACCTCTGACGAACCACACCTTGGCCAGCATCAGCTGCGCCTCCATGCAGGCTGGCAGGTGCTGCACGACGAACTCGAGATGGCGCCCACACTTCTCGCTGACCACGTCCGTGTGCTTGAACATCGGGTCCGGTGGTTCGTTGCGGCAGTGCATGAGGTAGGCATGGGCGATGGCGAGCGCAACGGGGGCGTTGAGGTGCACATACACCTCCATTCCAGATCCCGCGCGCTCCTTGACGTCTTGCTTGATCGCCTCGGCTGCCTGATCCAGATACCGTAACACCGCTGTCTCCTCTTCCATGCCGCGCAGGCGCCACCGCAGCTGCGCGTTCAGCATGCTGAGCTCCGCGTTGCGCTGCGCAGCCGGCTGCAGCTGATTACAAAATTGTAGCTGCGCCGCCGCCTCCTCCACGTCGCCCTGGTGCAAGAGGCACGTCACGGTCCCTAGGAGCGGGCCCAGGCTGTCCGTCAGCGTTGCGGCCTTGCGGAAAGTCGCCACGGCGGTCTTGTAGTCATGCCGGTACAGCTGCTGGTACCCCAACCCGCAGAGCACATCGCCGTTGCGGCTATCCAGCGCATACGCCATCTCCGAAAACTGCGTGGTGATGTTTAACAGATCCAGCCGACCACCAGCCAGGCGAGAGAAGACGAGCGCGAATTGGTGCAGCAGTGCCACGTTGCGCGGCTCCTTGGCCCGGACGGCGTCGAGCAGGCGGCGTAACCGCACCTGTGCGGCGTCTTGGCGGGTGTCCTTTCCAATCGCGTAGAGCGCCTCGAGTGCGAGGGCCTCGACATTGCCCTTGTCGTGGGCGAGGATGCGGTGAGTCACCTCTATCGCCTGCTCCCAGTCATCGGCCTGCATGAGCAGGCGCGCCTTGCCCACCAGTGGGGGGATGCTGCAGTTCGGATAAAGGACGACAAGGCGGTCCAGCAGGCTCTGCGCCTTCATCAACTGCGTCTTATGCTCGAGGAAGGCCACGTAGCCAAGCGCGGCGTTCATGTCGGTCCACTTGGTGGTGCCGCTCCCACCGCCGCCGGCCTCATTGCTAGACTGAAAAAACGAGTACTGCGCCTCCTCCATCTCCAGCATGCTGGAGAACAGCGCGCCAGCCTTCTCCAGCAGCGCACCGCGGCCCGACAGCAGATCTACCCAGCCGCGGATGGTGCCGTAGTTCGTGTACTCGTCCCGGTATGCCATCGCCGCCTCGTTGTCCGTGAACTTGAGCAGGATGTCTCTGGCTGCGTTGATGTCCCCAGCGGCCCAGCACAACGCCGCCGCCTGCACCCAGCCACCCATGTTGTCAGCCACTTCGAAGCCGTCGAGCTTCGCCTCCGTCTGCGCCACGCCTTCCTGATCGCGGTTATTCCTGTAAATGAGTTGCATGCCCATGAGCGCCGGCACGGCGGTGGCGCGGCGCGACTCGACAGTCTTGTACTCGCGAATGGCATCGTTCGTCATGCCTTGCCGATCCAGCGTCAGCGCCCGCCACACACGGAACATGTGATCATCCGTGGACTGGATGACGGACATGCACACCTCCTCCGCATGATGCCAGTACTTCTCTCGCACATAAAAGAGAAGTAGGGCGTAGTTCGTGCGAAGGATTGTGGCGGTCATGGCTGCGGCGTCGGCAACAATGAGCGATAGTTTTTTTTTTTAGAAGTAGAGCCCGATCAGCGGGAGTGACGCTGCACGGCTTCTAAGGGTCGCTGTCTACCTCTACGCTCTCTGTGCGTGCGTGCGGGGAGCAGTGCGTCCTTACAGCTGGCGTCTCCTTCGTAATTTCTTCGTGTGCTGTACGTGATGATGGCTGCTGCGAGAGTCGTTGTGGGTGTATGTGTGGGTGTTCCGGGGTACAGAGCTCCGGTGCGACGGCGGGTCAGCCGTCAGGCAGAAAGGGGGAAGGAAATGCATGGACCAAGAAGGGTGCGTGGACAATGAAGAGAGAAGAGGGGTCCGCTCAGCCCATTCAATTGCATTCCTCAGGCGAAAGCCGCAGATCCGTAAGTACGGGCGCGCATGCGTGCATGTAAGACGGGCTCGACGCTACTCACCACAACACCGTGCGTGCGTCTCCAATAGACAACGCCACGCTCACAGATATTCTCATCCGCACACCCTCCTCGTGCTCTCCTCGCTCGCACCCACACGCCCACATACGCACGCCGCATCTCCGTCGCTGCTATCACAGACTGCACAACGGATGCAGAGCTCTGCACAGTCTGCTTACACAGGCACGTGCGCGTGTGCGGTAGGGGCGCACCAGCCACACACACATACGCAGATACACAGACACAGACACACACACACACACAGACACACACACACACACAGACACACACACACACACAGACACACACACACACACACACAGACGCACGCCCCGCTTGCACGGGGTCGTTCCTCGCCGATCACACACTCTCTGATGCGTTTTGTTCGACCAACGCACACACACGCGTGCGCACACGCGCGGTGATCGTCTATGTGGCGCAAAAAGCAGCGGAGACAGCGGTCGAGGAAAGGCCATCATTCGTTGCGGACACGCGCGGTGTGCGCGGCAGTCGTGCACACACACACACACACACACACACACACACACACACAAGCGTGCAAGCACACAGCAGCGGTAGGCGGAGGAGGCGGCGGAGCGAGAGGGTGCCGCGTCAGCCAAGGCTTGAACTTGAAACGGAACTGAAAGCAGTCGCTCATGTGAATGGATCCGATTGAAGGGCTAACTTCACTCGAGTGCTAAGGGATGCGTCACATCATGCGCGTGGCCACCGTGCGCACGCACACCCTCCTCGTGCTCTCCTCGCTCGCACCCACACGCCCACATACGCACGCCGCATCTCCGTCGCTGCTATCACAGACTGCACAACGGATGCAGAGCTCTGCACAGTCTGCTTACACAGGCACGTGCGCGTGTGCGGTAGGGGCGCACCAGCCACACACACATACGCAGATACACAGACACAGACACACACACACACACACAGACACACACACACACACAGACACACACACACACACAGACACACACACACACACAGACACACACACACACACAGACACACACACACACACAGACGCACGCCCCGCTTGCACGGGGTCGTTCCTCGCCGATCACACACTCTCTGATGCGTTTTGTTCGACCAACGCACACACACGCGTGCGCACACGCGCGGTGATCGTCTATGTGGCGCAAAAAGCAGCGGAGACAGCGGTCGAGGAAAGGCCATCATTCGTTGCGGACACGCGCGGTGTGCGCGGCAGTCGTGCACACACACACACACACACAAGCGTGCAAGCACACAGCAGCGGTAGGCGGAGGAGGCGGCGGAGCGAGAGGGTGCCGCGTCAGCCAAGGCTTGAACTTGAAACGGAACTGAAAGCAGTCGCTCATGTGAATGGATCCGATTGAAGGGCTAACTTCACTCGAGTGCTAAGGGATGCGTCACATCATGCGCGTGGCCACCGTGCGCACGCACACCCTCCTCGTGCTCTCCTCGCTCGCACCCACACGCCCACATACGCACGCCGCATCTCCGTCGCTGCTATCACAGACTGCACAACGGATGCAGAGCTCTGCACAGTCTGCTTACACAGGCACGTGCGCGTGTGCGGTAGGGGCGCACCAGCCACACACACATACGCAGATACACAGACACAGACACACACACACACACAGACACACACACACACACACACAGACACACACACACACACAGACACACACACACACACACACAGACGCACGCCCCGCTTGCACGGGGTCGTTCCTCGCCGATCACACACTCTCTGATGCGTTTTGTTCGACCAACGCACACACACGCGTGCGCACACGCGCGGTGATCGTCTATGTGGCGCAAAAAGCAGCGGAGACAGCGGTCGAGGAAAGGCCATCATTCGTTGCGGACACGCGCGGTGTGCGCGGCAGTCGTGCACACACACACACACACACAAGCGTGCAAGCACACAGCAGCGGTAGGCGGAGGAGGCGGCGGAGCGAGAGGGTGCCGCGTCAGCCAAGGCTTGAACTTGAAACGGAACTGAAAGCAGTCGCTCATGTGAATGGATCCGATTGAAGGGCTAACTTCACTCGAGTGCTAAGGGATGCGTCACATCATGCGCGTGGCCACCGTGCGCACGCACACCCTCCTCGTGCTCTCCTCGCTCGCACCCACACGCCCACATACGCACGCCGCATCTCCGTCGCTGCTATCACAGACTGCACAACGGATGCAGAGCTCTGCACAGTCTGCTTACACAGGCACGTGCGCGTGTGCGGTAGGGGCGCACCAGCCACACACACATACGCAGATACACAGACACAGACACACACACACACACAGACACACACACACACACACAGACACACACACACACACACAGACACACACACACACACACACACACAGACGCACGCCCCGCTTGCACGGGGTCGTTCCTCGCCGATCACACACTCTCTGATGCGTTTTGTTCGACCAACGCACACACACGCGTGCGCACACGCGCGGTGATCGTCTATGTGGCGCAAAAAGCAGCGGAGACAGCGGTCGAGGAAAGGCCATCATTCGTTGCGGACACGCGCGGTGTGCGCGGCAGTCGTGCACACACACACACACACACAAGCGTGCAAGCACACAGCAGCGGTAGGCGGAGGAGGCGGCGGAGCGAGAGGGTGCCGCGTCAGCCAAGGCTTGAACTTGAAACGGAACTGAAAGCAGTCGCTCATGTGAATGGATCCGATTGAAGGGCTAACTTCACTCGAGTGCTAAGGGATGCGTCACATCATGCGCGTGGCCACCGTGCGCACGCACACCCTCCTCGTGCTCTCCTCGCTCGCACCCACACGCCCACATACGCACGCCGCATCTCCGTCGCTGCTATCACAGACTGCACAACGGATGCAGAGCTCTGCACAGTCTGCTTACACAGGCACGTGCGCGTGTGCGGTAGGGGCGCACCAGCCACACACACATACGCAGATACACAGACACAGACACACACACACACAGACACACACACACACACACAGACACACACACACACACACAGACACACACACACACACACAGACACACACACACACACACAGACACACACACACACACACAGACACACACACACACACAGACGCACGCCCCGCTTGCACGGGGTCGTTCCTCGCCGATCACACACTCTCTGATGCGTTTTGTTCGACCAACGCACACACACGCGTGCGCACACGCGCGGTGATCGTCTATGTGGCGCAAAAAGCAGCGGAGACAGCGGTCGAGGAAAGGCCATCATTCGTTGCGGACACGCGCGGTGTGCGCGGCAGTCGTGCACACACACACACACACACAAGCGTGCAAGCACACAGCAGCGGTAGGCGGAGGAGGCGGCGGAGCGAGAGGGTGCCGCGTCAGCCAAGGCTTGAACTTGAAACGGAACTGAAAGCAGTCGCTCATGTGAATGGATCCGATTGAAGGGCTAACTTCACTCGAGTGCTAAGGGATGCGTCACATCATGCGCGTGGCCACCGTGCGCACGCACACCCTCCTCGTGCTCTCCTCGCTCGCACCCACACGCCCACATACGCACGCCGCATCTCCGTCGCTGCTATCACAGACTGCACAACGGATGCAGAGCTCTGCACAGTCTGCTTACACAGGCACGTGCGCGTGTGCGGTAGGGGCGCACCAGCCACACACACATACGCAGATACACAGACACAGACACACACACACACACAGACACACACACACACACACACAGACACACACACACACACAGACACACACACACACACACACACACAGACGCACGCCCCGCTTGCACGGGGTCGTTCCTCGCCGATCACACACTCTCTGATGCGTTTTGTTCGACCAACGCACACACACGCGTGCGCACACGCGCGGTGATCGTCTATGTGGCGCAAAAAGCAGCGGAGACAGCGGTCGAGGAAAGGCCATCATTCGTTGCGGACACGCGCGGTGTGCGCGGCAGTCGTGCACACACACACACACACACAAGCGTGCAAGCACACAGCAGCGGTAGGCGGAGGAGGCGGCGGAGCGAGAGGGTGCCGCGTCAGCCAAGGCTTGAACTTGAAACGGAACTGAAAGCAGTCGCTCATGTGAATGGATCCGATTGAAGGGCTAACTTCACTCGAGTGCTAAGGGATGCGTCACATCATGCGCGTGGCCACCGTGCGCACGCACACCCTCCTCGTGCTCTCCTCGCTCGCACCCACACGCCCACATACGCACGCCGCATCTCCGTCGCTGCTATCACAGACTGCACAACGGATGCAGAGCTCTGCACAGTCTGCTTACACAGGCACGTGCGCGTGTGCGGTAGGGGCGCACCAGCCACACACACATACGCAGATACACAGACACAGACACACACACACACAGACACACACACACACACACAGACACACACACACACACACAGACACACACACACACACACAGACACACACACACACACACAGACACACACACACACACACAGACACACACACACACACAGACGCACGCCCCGCTTGCACGGGGTCGTTCCTCGCCGATCACACACTCTCTGATGCGTTTTGTTCGACCAACGCACACACACGCGTGCGCACACGCGCGGTGATCGTCTATGTGGCGCAAAAAGCAGCGGAGACAGCGGTCGAGGAAAGGCCATCATTCGTTGCGGACACGCGCGGTGTGCGCGGCAGTCGTGCACACACACACACACACACACAAGCGTGCAAGCACACAGCAGCGGTAGGCGGAGGAGGCGGCGGAGCGAGAGGGTGCCGCGTCAGCCAAGGCTTGAACTTGAAACGGAACTGAAAGCAGTCGCTCATGTGAATGGATCCGATTGAAGGGCTAACTTCACTCGAGTGCTAAGGGATGCGTCACATCATGCGCGTGGCCACCGTGCGCACGCACACCCTCCTCGTGCTCTCCTCGCTCGCACCCACACGCCCACATACGCACGCCGCATCTCCGTCGCTGCTATCACAGACTGCACAACGGATGCAGAGCTCTGCACAGTCTGCTTACACAGGCACGTGCGCGTGTGCGGTAGGGGCGCACCAGCCACACACACATACGCAGATACACAGACACAGACACACACACACACACAGACACACACACACACACACACAGACACACACACACACACAGACACACACACACACACACACAGACGCACGCCCCGCTTGCACGGGGTCGTTCCTCGCCGATCACACACTCTCTGATGCGTTTTGTTCGACCAACGCACACACACGCGTGCGCACACGCGCGGTGATCGTCTATGTGGCGCAAAAAGCAGCGGAGACAGCGGTCGAGGAAAGGCCATCATTCGTTGCGGACACGCGCGGTGTGCGCGGCAGTCGTGCACACACACACACACACACACACACACACACACAAGCGTGCAAGCACACAGCAGCGGTAGGCGGAGGAGGCGGCGGAGCGAGAGGGTGCCGCGTCAGCCAAGGCTTGAACTTGAAACGGAACTGAAAGCAGTCGCTCATGTGAATGGATCCGATTGAAGGGCTAACTTCACTCGAGTGCTAAGGGATGCGTCACATCATGCGCGTGGCCACCGTGCGGCGCTGTCTGTGCGCCGAAGGTGACCTCCTCGCGTTAGTGCTGGGCCACACACAAGAGGCACATACGACATGAGCGGAAATGGCAAGAGAGGCCGATTGTGGTATATGTCTGCCGTGGCCTGCTCCCCAGGATGGCAAAACGGACAGAGAGAGAGGCAGAGATCCGAAAGGCGTGGTGAGGGGTACGTGTGTGCGCGGGTGTGTAGGCCAGTTTAGAAGGGCAGATGTGTAAAAGAGAAAGCTGAATACAATTGTGGGGGGGGGCTCAGGTAAAACTTGGTGGTGCCGACAGTGTCGCATATAAACCTGCGTCGCCTCTCCCGGAACCGCACTCTTTTTTCCAGGGCGGAGAAGGGGCGAGACGCGCGGCTGTGGAGGGAGTAGGGGAGAGAAAGAGCTTGCGGAGGCAAAGGGCGGCCTCTCAGGCATATCGGCCATCTCGAACCCGTGCCGTTGTATCGAGCTGCGTGCGCAGGTGCGGATGGACGCTGCTCGGCATCTGGGAGAGGTCCCTTTTGCTCATGGCACCCGTCGGATTCGGCGGCACCCGTTACTCTTTCACCTCCGTCCTGCCCTCTCTCTCTGTGCGCGCGCGTGCCACGTCTGTTGAAGTACGACGATGGTCGTCCAAGGGATGCGGTCCTCGACCATGATCCTCGGCACAGCTGTCACACAGGGGCACACGCGTACAGTGGTTAGGAACCTGATGCCCAAAAGAGAAGGAAAGAAGAAAAAGGTGCACAGAAGTACACGCGCACAGAATAGAATACACATAGCTAACTCTCACCAACAACCGAACGGCGAAGAAGAAACAGCACAGCAGGCCTCTACTGAGGCGGAGGAGGGGGCCAGGGGCTTCGGCCGTGCCTATCTGTCAGTCACCGCTGCCCCGATGCCACCTGAGCGGTGGCGTGTGCATGTTGGGAGGGGGTGGGAAAAGGCGGTGGCGGATGCGCCCCAGTCATGTTGCTTCTCCCAAGCTAGCCGCTACCGCTGCTGTTGCTGCGGTAGCCATAATGGAGGGCGCTGTGGAGTGGCCGCTGCTGCTGGCGATCGTCGGGGCCGCAGACGTGACGGGCTGTGACGGCTGTTGCTGCTGCATGGCTACCGCAGCTGAAGGGCCGGATGTGGATGCTGTGGCCGTTGGACCGCTACCCGCGGTAGCGGCAGCTGCCGCCGCTGGTCCCGCGGGCGCCGCCGTGACGGAGGCGGCGCCTGGCGCAGCAGCCGCTGTATTTCCCGTCGATTTGCTCGTGCTGCTGCCATTCTTCTTCATGAGGTGCTTGTCCGGTGCGAGGAGGCTGTACCCGAGCTGCATCGCCTCCGCCTCCATGAGTTCGCGGTCGGACGTCACGAGCGTCACGCGCGGCGTCACGGTCACCCACGACGCCACAAACGGCGGGGTCAGCTTCACAATGGGGTGGTAGAGCTCGACGTACTGCTGATCCCCGACTCGAGCCTTGTCGCTGGCAAAACGCTTGTACTCCTCGAAGATGGACACCAAAGACCAGCCTTGCAGGTGACGCAAGCAGGCCACGACGGTGCCGGTGCGGTGCTTGCCCTTGTTGCAGTGGATGAGCAGGGGGAGGTTGCGAGTGTCGCAGATGGCGCTGAGAATGCGGTGCATCAGGGGCTCGGAGATGTCACAGAAGGGCTCCTTGTTGCCCTCCGTCGGGAAGCGCAGGACATGAATGCCTTTCTCCTCGCAGAACTTGAGATTGCTCTCGGCGTAGTCCTCCGGGCAGAGGTATAGGATGCTGCGCAGCCGCAGCGCGCAGAGAAAGGAGTAGTTCTTCTTGGTTGGGTAGCCGCTTCGGTACACGCCAGGGCACACCATAGAGAAGTTGATCGTTGGCACGAGGGGCTCTCGTGAGGCAGAGGCGGTGGGCATCCGATGGAGTTGCCTTTCCGAACAACGCCGCCGTGCTCTCTCGTGTGTGTGTTTGTGGTGGTGGTGGGGAGGGAAGGCTGCTTGCAGTATGCGCGCGTGCTGTTGAAGCGCGATGGAAAGCTGCTACCACGCTGTCGCGCGTCCATCGGTGAGGTAGGCAGGGAGGAGGAGGGGGGTGGGAGAGGATGCGTGGACACGCCCCGGCGAGAATGGCATGCGGCAAAAGTGAAAGACGACTCCCGGCCTGTCGCACGCCTCGCGCATCGTTGGGTGGCTTTGCAGAACATCCTGCACCCATCAGGCGCCAGTGCGCAACACGTGAAGAGTGTGTGGAGGAGGTGGGGGTGGGGGTCGGGGGGGGGAAGCGGCTGAGATACAGATGATACACAGTTGAACGGAAAGTTAGAGACGCTCGCGCGTGGCCATGCAGGCATCACCATACATGGCCTCCACACCATACGAACCCCTTCCTCACATTGGCTTCTCGTGTACGCATACCCTTCTCCTTTTTCCGTTAGAAGAAGTTGTCAAGGGCATGCGATCGAGAAGCCGCCGTCGGCTGCTGCTGGCTGACATTCCCCGCTGCCGCTGCGTACGCCGTCGAGTGCGTCGGCGTGTCGGCAAAGAGATTGTCCATTACGCCGCGAGGTGCTGGCGCCACGTCGGCAGCGGGAGTCAGCGAGAATGCGACGCTGATGCATGGCGGTGTTGTTTCCATCCCACCTAGCATCATCGGAGGTCCAAGTGGTGCACCGGTACTCCATACGCCACCCTCACTGCCACTGCCGCCGCTGTCGGCGACCTGTGTCTGTGGCCTCTCAGCTGCCGTCCCCTGCACTGGGGCTGGCTGCACGCTCACCATCGCTGATGGTGCCTGGATGCCCCACGAGTCCCACACGTCGCGGTGGTGCGTCGTCGAGGCTGCTGTAGAGGCGTGCATGGGCGATGCTTGGTGTTGCTGCGCATCTCCACCAGGGCTTCGATCCGGCAGGACAGGGCTCACAGAGGGGTAGTCCTGCGGGACGCCGCTGGTGAAGGCGCTCCACGCCGACGGCTGCGGGGCTGTTGACTGCGCTGACGCGGGAACTGAATACCGAGAGTCTTGTGGGACCGATGTCTCCGCAGGCTTCTCGGCTCTCGACGGTGGCAGCAGTCGCGACTGTGCAGACGAGGCGGAAGACGACGCAGCGGACGCGGGTGGCTTCGTTGCTTGCGAGAGCGACGGTTCCGATACGGCGCGCATCGCACGAGCCTCAACCTCATGCCACATGTTTATGCACGACGGGAACAGGAGTCCTACTAGCAAGTAGGCCGCCGCGGACCCGGCGTCCAGAGCGTCTCCACCGGCGCTTGCTGGTGAGATTTCTGCGCCTCCTGGTGTGACCGGACGCAGCAGCGACTCGTATGCATCGAACCTGTGCACGATGTCGAGCGGTAGGGCATGACAGATGTAGAGAGACGCTTCCGACATCGCTTGCAGACCTCGGTCATGCTTCTGTGCATCGGCGCTGATGTTGGTCTTATCCTGCCTGCCGTCCGGGTCAGTGCCGGCGCGGGCGATGGGGTCGAACATCTCCGACTCGATCCCCAGCCCATTCCCGTACGCTCTTCCTCCGCTGTAGAAGCCGGCTTCAGGGACGCTGTGGCCGCCACTGCCAAGACCTGCGACTCGCACCACGTTGACACAGTCATGCAGCGTGAAGTCCGTGTCGAGTGCGATGTGCTGCTGCTGCTCCTGCTGCCGGGCATACTTGATCCGCTGCGGTGGTGGCATACAGGTCTTGAGGAAGACTTGTGCGTTGCGGTTGCGGTGGTGGAGACGGCGGCCGCGACGGTCACTGACAGCACCACCTGCTTCTCCGCTGCTGCTCTCTATCGAGGTTTTCTCCAAGTGTGATGTGACGGCGAATGACTGTCGGGCCACTGGTAGCTCCGAAAAGAGCGGAACGCTAAAGGTGTGCAGGCAGGCGATGGCAGCGGGGAGGTAAGCCGTGCGCAGTCCGCGCGAGCGTCCGTTGCCGCCGTAGCCATGCTTCATCGCCTTCGCGACTTTCGAAAAGAATCCACGAAAGCCACCACCACCACCACTGCCGCCGCCGCCATCGTTGCTGCCGCCATACACCCCAGAGCCACTCCCACTGCAGGCGGCATGCTTTGCAGCGGCAACCGCGCTCTCCTCGGCGCCGTTGCAGCCGCCCGCGAGAAGCCGGATGGCACGCGGCACGCTCATCGACGACGAGGCGCCCGGTCGGTTCGCGAACCACCGCGTGACCAGAGCAGTGTACACGAGCCCAACCGCGTCCATGGAGGCCATGTCGGGGTACAGCTCCGCGTAGTGGAGACGCGCACGACTACACAGGAGCGCAAAGAGCGCCAGGTAGCGGACATTCGCCAGGAGGGGATGACCTTCCTCGCCTCTGCCGTGATGCCGAGGTGCCTGCGCCTTGCCCACGCGCGCTGGATCAGCGCCGGAGAAGACGCGACGCAGCCCCACCTGCTCCGCGGCCAAGACCGCGCACTCGAACTGCTTAAAAATGTGCGTGCGGGCGACGCGCTCTGCCAGTGCGTGGTGCTGGTCCATACCGGGCACCAAAAACACAGACAATTCAATGGCAGGGGCGCGACGCTGTCCAACTCCGCCAATGCCGCCGCTGCCGAGGGTCGTCGCGGACAACCCTCGGCGGTACGCCCCTGTGAAACGACTCACCATGTAGTCGAACACACCAGCCTGTACCTGCCAAACCTCGCTTAGGGACGGCGCCGGGAACTGCGGGACGGGGGCAGCAGCGAAGGATGCTGTTAACGACGCGGGCCCACCGGCGAAGGACTTGGAGAAGGATCGTGCGAGGGCCTCCGTGATGGAGCGCAGCGATGTAGTGTCGTCGCCGTCGTCATCACCGGTGTGCGTCGCTGTAAGCTCACCATTGCCATCCTCGGCGTCGCTGTAGATGCTACGATTTGCCAAGGTGTCGTTGAGCGTGCTCTCGAAGGACATGTTGCTGCCGGCACCGGTGCTCATGATTGCCTGTCGCAGCCCTTGTGCCAGGCGCGCCGCCAGCGACTCAAGATCCTTTAGTCGAGCCTGCGTGTGCTGCGCCACCGCCTCCAGGCTGTGCCGAAAGAGACGGCGTTTATCAACGCTCACCACGCGGCGCAGCTGGTCTCGAAGGTTGTCGCTGAAGGCAGGCAGGAGGTCCAGCGCAGCTGCGTTCATAACGTTCGACTTAGCCATGGCGCGCAGGCTGCTACGAACGGCGCCGTAAAGATCGGTGGCGCTGCGACTCCCGTCTCCCTCGCAGTTGTGCGACACGATTCGGCGGAGATTCACGTGCGCGCGAGTCGCCCAAGCGTTCACGGAGCGGCTGCTTGCCGCCACCGTTGCCACCGACCCGTCGGACGGGTCGGTCGATGCCGGAGAATCGGCCTGCGAGAACCGCGCTACTGGCTCCTGCGGGCATACACCAACGCAGCCGGTTCGAGCGTCGGCAATCCAGACCCGCAACGCGCGCTTGCCACTGCCACCGTAGCCGGTGACGCTCACGCCTGCCTCGCCTGGCGAGGCAGACGAGAGGAGGATAAGATAGGGCTGGATGGCGGCGGTGCTGCCGACGAGAAAGCCGCTGCTCTCCGTCCGCTGCGAGGGTGGCACCGCGGCAGACGGCTTACCCGACGAAACTTGCTGCTGCTGCTGCGCAAAGGGGGGCTTCAGTAGGGTCTGCAGCAGCCCAGTCACCGCGGCCAGGTGCGGCGGGAGATATGGGACGAGCGGGGACACCCACGTGAGCGGGCTCAGCAGCGCCAGCAAGCTGACGACACAAGCGGACGCGTGCTGCGGAGTGGCGCCAAGCACCACCACCCGCTCCTCCTGCATCAGGAGCGACTGTAACACGCGCAAGGCGTCTTCGTTGAAGCTCAGCAAGAGGAGCGACAGCGGCACGTCGGCGTAGGGGTAGAGCAAGTCGAGGGGGCGGCAGAACGTCAGCAGATCCGAAACGGAGGATGCAAGCGGATGTGAGGCTATGGCGCCACCACTGCTGCTTGTGAGCGCTAGCTGCACGGTGAAGGTGTCCCCAGGCAACGTGCGACTGCTGACAGAGCCAAAGTGGAGCAGCTCCTTCGCCAGAGGCAGCACAACCTCCTCCTGTATCGCATCATCGAGGAGCGCCGTGTAGATGTCGTGAGGGGGTGCGGCGCTTGCTGACGCCGACTCCGTGGATGCGACGTGCTCACGGTACAGCCGCTGAGCGACGTAGCTCATGGCCGCCACCGCCTCGTGCGTGAGGGCACGCATGAAGTTGAACACCGGCGCATCACTCAGCACACACCATACAAGCACACTGGCCTCCTCGTCGCTGTCGTCACGCAACGAGGCGTCCAGGCGCTGACTGTCCAGGGCAGCTTTGGCAGCCGCGGCCGCTGCATCGACCACCCCGCCGCTGCCGCTGAAGACGTCGCCCTCCAGAATGAACGCGTAGCCGTGCACGTAGCCGCCGTCCCCACCGGCGCCCGCGTAGTGCACAACGTCGTTGTACCGCATCGGACCACCGCGAACGTCGGGCTCGGCTGACGGCGCGGTGCCTTCCCCTGCACAGCAGCGCACCGCCTGCTGCTCACACCACTGCACGAACTGCGATGATGGCAATGTCAAGTAGCAGCCCTCCGCAGAGACAGGCAGGAGGCACCACGGGTTCAGCTGCGGGCTGTGCGGCGTGACCGTGCTGCACCATGCCACGTCCTCGACGAAGTTCGCCGTTGCAGCCGCGACAACACCTTGCAGCTGGCTGCTATCCATGCCTCTGCTGCGGGATGCGGGAGCGACCTCGGCCGAGGAGGCCAGCGCTACTGCCCGCGTAAGCTTCACCGATGTACGCACGACGTCGGTCTGCAGCCGGCGCAGCTTTACCCGCTGTGCAAGGCGGTCAGCGGCAAGACAGCCGAGCACGCCATGTAGCGAGGGATGCGCCTCCAGAAAATGCGCCGCTTCTTTCGGGGTGGCTGTGGCTGACCGCGGCGATGACGTCGACGTCAGCGGCGGCCCTTGCGCGTAGTGCGAGACGATGGACAGCTTTGGCAGCGCCGGAGCCGTCTCGCCCGCCGAGGACGCCGAGGGAGCCGACGGCGACAGCTGAAAGTGCGCCGTGGCGCGGAGCAGGAGAAGGCGTGTGATGAGCGGAACGCCGTCGCCAGCGCCGCCACCACCGCCGACTGTCCCGCCAAACATTCTCACGCCGCGACCGACACCAAACAGCAGGCGCGAATGAGCCGAGGAGATCACCGCAAGCGAAGAGGAAGAGAGCGAGGCGGGCGTGGTCAAAGGCTTGTGTGTGCGTGTGTGAGCGCATCGCGCGCGCGTGCAAGCCGGACGCAGTGTGCGATGACACAAGTACTGCTGCTGCTGCCGCTGATGCTGGCGAGTCTTCTTCCGTCGTGAGCGCGTGTCTCTGGGCGTGCGTGCGCACGAAGGGCGGAGAGAGGGGCGAGAGGTGGGGGTGGGGTGGATGGAGCAGCAGCCGCTTGCTCCGAGCGTCGGCGCGGGCAGAGGAGAAGAGATGCAGAAAGAACAAAGAACAGAAGCAGAAAAGAAATGACGGCAGCCGGGCTGCAAGGACAGCGGAACGAGGGAGGGAGAGAGGCGAGGTGCACACGTCCACACAGGCAGCAGAGCAGTTCGAGTGTGTGGTGGTGTGATGCTGATGGTGTGCACCCGCCAACAGGCGTCAGGGCCAGAGGAAAAGACAAGACAAGCAACACACAATAACAACGAGAACAAAAAGGAATGCAAGTGTGTAGGTTCACAAGCAAGCACAATCACATGGACACCGCGCGGTGATGGGCGCGATCCACACAGGGTACTCCGTCTCTCTCTCTCTGCTTGCTTGCTTGCGTGTGTGTGTGCACGCCGAAGCAGCCGCGAGGCGGACGGTGAGGAGAAGGAGGGACCAATATCTCACACTGACGAAGCGCAGGGCGAGAGGACGTGCGCGCCGCCTAGAAACGGCGAAGAAATGAGGCTGAGAGAGGCGACGATGGCGGCGGCGGAGGATGCGATGAAATACCTTGTCTGGTACTGGATGGGAAAGCACACAGACACAGACGCACAGACTCAGGGCAGCGCAAGTGTACCTATGTTCACGCCACCGTGTCTTCGACACTGCCGTGTAAGCGAAAGGCGGAAAGGTGTGCTACGACGCTGAATTTTATTGATGCAAAGACTCGGATGTCCGTTGCCACACTATCGCCACTGTTTCTACACCTTGCATCACGAACAGGCCACAGGAAGAGAGACCAGAAGGGATGGTGATCACGACGTCCATGAGTAGTTACGGGGGGGGGGCAGCAGCAGAGAAGGATGACGGTAAGGGCGGGAGGCTGACGAGGTTTAGGGATGGAAAGAGCAGCAGCAGCAGCAGCGGCAGCGGCGGCAGAGTGCGGTAGGTGGGGCTCACAGCTGTCTCAAACTTCCTCTCTTCGCGCGCTCGAGGCCGCATGGGCAGGTGGGCAGGCGCGCGACTCTTCAGGGTAGGATGCGCGTACGCAGTCATACACACCCTTTCACACATGTGCACTCGTGGTGATACTTGTTTCGCTTGATTTTACGATGCGATCAACATCTTACAGTTCCTCTGCTATGAAGGGGGCCGGGGCGAGAGTGGCAGTGGTCAACGTGCACCCACGCACGCATCGCCGCCTACAACGCACAACACAACGCAGGCGACACGGCGAGCAATGCCTTGTGGGGTGCGACTGAAGCGAAACGATAGAAAACAGGAAACAGCCCCCCTCTTCCCAAAGAAAGGTGGGGCGGGGGTGCAGTCGTGTACGGTGTAGGTGCGCGTCGGTGCGTGGCCTCCTCCTCCGCCTTTTTTTTTTCGCAGCCATGCACTCCCCGCATCCCGTGCAAGCAACGCGTCCCATGCACGCACGCACGCGCACACACAGAGGCAGGCCGGTAGATGGACCGATACACAAACAGGGGCGATTAAAACGACGAAAGCATAGTTAACGTGCGGAAAAGAAGGGATGGCGTGGGGGGTCAAGGGAGAGGCAGGAAGGGGTGAGGACGCTGCGGCTGATGGCCCGAGTGATGGACTGCGCAACGGTGGTACAGAGAGCGGCCTGCAACTGTCGCAGTCGGCGGGCTAGTGCGCAGCGCACCGACATTGAGCCTTTTAACGCTTCATGTACGCCCGCGCGTCCCCCTCCGAGCCTGAGGCTCCTCCCTTTTGGTCCTCCCCTCCTTCTCTACTCGTTCAGGTGAGCCGCGAAGCGCGGCAGCACGAAGGCCGCCTTGTGCATGTCGCTGCTGTAATACTTGAGCTGGTCGGCGAACCCGAGCGACTCCACCGGCCTCATGGGCACCGTCACGTCCGTGTCTGCCGACTTGGCGCAGACCAGCGTGCCGATGCTGCCGCATGGGTAGGTCGGGATGTAGATCATTGCGTACTTGACCGTGGCAAAGCCGATATCCTTCTTCAGGAATCCCATCATCATCTCTATCAACGGGCGGTGCAGCCAGACAGACTCGCCCTGGTTGCACACGACGCCGCCCGGCCGCAGAATGCGGAGCACATTCGTGTAGAAGTCCGCGCCGAACAGCTCCGACGCCGGCCCCTTCGGGTCCGTCGTGTCGATGATGATGACATCATACACGCTATCCGGCGCTCTCTTTACGAAGGCGGCACCGTCGCCAACGGTCGCCGTCACGCACGGGTTCGCGAAGCCGCAAGCGATCTGTGGGAAGTGCTTCTTGCTCTGCTGAATCACGGCGCCGTCAATGTCAACGAGCTCGACGGACTGCACAATGCCGTCTTTCTCGCTCTTGTGGCGCAGCACCTCGCGCACGACACCGCCATCACCGCCGCCAATGATAAGCACGCGTTCCGGCTTGTGATGGCACGTCAGCGACAGGTTCGCAAGCATCTCATGGTACACAAACTCGTCGTAGTCCGTAAGCTGGATGGCACCGTCGAGGGTCATGACGGTTCCCCACGGCCCGCTCGGGTCGGACTCGAACACCGTCAAGTGCTGGAACTCGGTGGGTTGGTCATACAGAACCTTCTCCACCTTCAGCCCCTGTGCCTGGCCGGGCCACATGGTGCTCTCTTCACGGAACCAGCCATCAGGCAGAAGACCGGGGCCTGGCATCTTCACTTTTCTGCACACTCGAACTCTGATCGACAAGTCGCTTGCGGCTGAGCGCTATACCTGAGGAAGTGGATGATCGCTGTTTGGGTTGGTGTGTGGCTGTGCGAGCTGCTCGTGCGTGAGCGTGAGCAGAGACGTAGACGTACAGGGGGAGGGGCAACAGGTTCATGCACCGCTTGTGCGGGAGCGATTCCATGCAGCGTCTTGTCATGCAGCTCAGCATCGCTCGCGCAAAACCAGCGAAAGGAAGGCAAGGAGAGGCAAGATGACCTTGCCAGCGGCGCTGCTTGCGGAGGTGCGTGCGCCGCCGAGAAAGAGAGGAGAAATGGGAAAGGGAGGGGTGGTGCACGCTCGGGAGAGAGTGCGAGTGACGGTATCCATCGACGGATGTGCACCTGTTACGTTGCTGAGGCGTTCTTGCCACTATGCCCCCACACCTCCGCGTCGCCACCACCGCCATCCTCACCCGTAAACACACACACACACACACATATGGAGACTTCTCGTTCTGGGTTGTTGTGGACAGTGACAGTGGCGTGGGGAGGGGAGGGGAGGTGTGTGTGTGTGTGTGTGTAGACGGTGATCGGGTCTTCACGGAGGTTGTTTAAGGTTCAGAGGCACTGGATCGACGCACACACATACATACACACACACACATACATACGCGGGTACCACCCCTCCCTCCCCCTTTCCCAAGGCATTGCAACTGCAGAGATTATGCAAGCACACTACCCAGGTGCTCACTCTGCCAACACACTCGCGCGAGCGGCCAACACCAGCAGCGAGAAGATGCAGAGCAAATTTACATAGTTGCAGTAGTGGCGCATGCTGCTGATGTAGCGGTCAAGCCCGCACACGATGAGACCGCCAATGAGCACCACTAGCATTCCGGCCATGCCGAGACCTCGGACTTGGTTTGGCGGCTGCATAAGGATAGAGTAGGCAGCCCCGAGGCTCACAACGACGGAGACGATGATGATGATGTTCGTCATTACTTCATCGGCCATGACGTCGAGCTTCTTGATGCGCTCGCGGCGCGCAGCCTGGCCAGCCTTGCGGCGCTCGTCGTTCTCCTGCCAGAACTTCACCTTTTCAGCGAGCTCCTGCGCATCTTTCGCGAGCCGCTCACTCCGCGTTTCCGGGTTCGAGACGGCCGCCAGCCACTCTGCCTCCGCCGCGTCCTCGACGCGACGTTGCTCCCTCGCCAGGACCCGGCTGCACGCGGCGAGGACGCTATTCGAGGCGAAGATGCACAACACTACGATGAGCATGTCGAAGCTGATCGCCAGCGGGGGATCCGGCCGCAGCTCCGACTCGCGGCTCTGCATGCGGGCACGACTCTTTCGGCCAAACGCCTGCCAGAGACCCCCGGGGCCGTCTAGCGATGTGCTCCCGGTGACTACCGTGAGAAAGTAGCAGCTGACGCCCAGCAGCAGCGCGCTGAGTACGGGCTCCGGAGATGTGAGAACAAACACAATGGATGGGCGACGCGGGTCGGGGATGTAGAGGGGCGTCGTCGGACGCTTGCGGTTGAGCCAGCGCATCGTGGCGTTTATGTTGTTAAGGTTTCGTGAGGATGCCAGTGATTCGGTTCGACGCCGTTGCGTTGCTGAAGCTGCGCTTGCGAGTGAGGGGGCGTTGGAGGTGGTCGCACGGACACGGTGTGTACGCGTGTGCACACACACACAGACGTTTCCCCACGCAGGCAGACCCAAGGCGTTTTGAAAAAAAAACCAAAAAAGAAAAGAAAGGAGATGGAGAAAGTGGTCGGCGTCAGCTTGCGTCGCGAGTGGTGGGTGCTTCAGTGCGGAGGTGGTCGTGGTGGCTGATCAATGACGGCTGAACGGAAAGCAGATTCATAGAGGGGCGCATACGGGCAAGTGAACGGCTCAACACTGCACCCCACCCCCTACCCCTACCATACTCCTTCCGGGTGTCGCTGATGCTGCCCATGGTGTGCCAGTGCGGCGTGAGAGCGACAGAGGCTGCAGCGTGAGTAGCTCATCCATGCGAGCTTGAATTTGCTGCTGCTGCTCCGCTCCGTGTCTCACCATCTCCTTGGGGGGGAGGGAGAGGAGGCTGCATGCCTAACGACCTCATCAACGGATTCGCACTCGAATGCCTCTTGCATGCTTTTCTCTCTCTCTGCGTATGTGAAGGGCGTGCGTGCGTCATTGCAGCGCTCGGCAACAACGAGAAGCATGAGGCAAGCATTAAAAAAAAGTCAACATCCATCGTCCTTCCCATACGAGAACCGGCTCGCCGACACCGGTGAGCACAGCTGATGGCTCGCTTCCTAGCACCCCGCTACAGGCTGTCTCCCGAGACGACGGAGGCAAGAAACAAGTAGCGCAGCGCTGTCCCTTCCATGGCCGCACGCATGATACTTTCCGCCTTGGCTGGATTGCGTACGACGTGCGTGATGAACACATCGTGCGGCTCCAGCAGCGTGTACTCCACAGCCGCGGCGGCGGCATTGGAAGATGGGGATGAGGGCGGCACGGCCGCGCCACGCGCACCCCGCGTAAGCTCCGTGATCCCTGTGGAGCCCGTACCTTCAGCGCCAACGGAGGTCGCAGCCGCTGGTGTGCGCATCGCGGCTGAGGTTTTCGGTGCTGAGGACGACGACGCGTTGGGCTGCCGTGGTGTTTCTCGGGCGACGTCTTGCTTGAAAGACCTTCCCGCCATCAAGTTCGCTGCCACCGTCGCCTCGTCCTTGGCTTCATCCAGGCTCACGTCTGCATTGGGGCTGGCTCGCAGGCGCTGAGGAGGCGGGTGCAAACAGGCGGCAAGGTCTTCGCCGCTGCCGCCGTTGACTTTGCTGCTAGCCTTGCCTGCGATCATGGACTGCAGTGTTTTGATATCCTGGTGGATAAGGTGTGTCTGCAGTTGTGCGCCCAGCGCATCCCCGCCACCACTGCCGTCCTTCACGCTGCCCGTCATCATTGAGGCCTTTGCAAGTGGCTCCTCAGTGCTCAGGAAAGCATCGGGCGCGGTCGCCGCGGCGCGTGTCGCAACATCGGCGTCGCTGATGCCCAGTGCCGCCGTCAAGGTAGCGGCCATCGTTGTGGGCCGCTGTGAGGCGACCGTCAAGCACGAGGCGGGCACCATCACGGGTGATGCCGAGTGCAGTTGGGCGTTTGCCGGCGAACTTCTTTTAGCAACAGTGGCGCTCATGACAGTGGTGGTCGGGGCAGCGGGCGACAACACCGCGTGAGGCGCAAGCAGTGACACGGAACGCTGGGGGTTGGTGGGTACCGCATCCCTCGCTTCAGACACGGGCAGCGGGGAGAGAAGCTTCCGTTGCTGCCGCTCTGCCTCGCGGTCCTCTTGGGTCGGCATCCAGAGAAGATACTCCGCACTGCCTGTCTTGGCGGCCCGCCGCAGCGCCTCCTGCATTGGCGGTGTCAGCTGCGCGTAGTAGCGCTTTCCAAAGGACGAAAGGGTGTCCGTGGACACGTTGATGGACGGTGACGATAGCTGCGCACGCGCGTAGGCCCACGCAGTCGGCAATGACCTCGCCTGTGACATGAAATCGGTGGGGGCCGTGGTACTCTGCAGCTCGTCCTGGCTTGCAGCAGGCTGGGTGTCGGATGCGGCTACGGTCATCATGTCGCAGTCGTCAGTATGGTGCTCAACCGCGGCCGCGGCAGCGATCACCTCTGCCGAGCGCCCCATTAAATGCGCCTCCGTCTGTTCCGATGCGAAGACGAACGTGGCGCCGTAGGCGCAGAGCAGGTACACCATGCTCGCGTTCTGGTTGGCGATGGCGTAGTGCAGCGGGGTCAGCCCGCGTGTGTCGAGAGCGTTGAGCTCCGCACTCAGTGTGCGCAGAAGCCGCAGCGTGCTCTGCTGTCTGTGCTGCCTACGTCCGCGGGGCTTCTCTTCGTCACTCGCGGAAACCGAGGCGCGCTCATCCGGCGCAGCCGGGGAAGACCCGCGCACTGTCGTCGTGGTAGTGGTGATGATTGAGTGAAGGGAGCTGTAGTAGGACAGCGCGGAGGCCGAGTCCGGAGAAGGGCAGGACGGAGATGAGCAGCGATGGCGGTGATGGTGGTGGGCTGCTTCCGTGGCCCTGTCCCGCTGCCTGCTTCGACTGAGGCTGCTGATGAGAGATTCACTCGTACCGGCGCTGACGCTGTCCCTGTTGCCGCCGACATCGCCCGTTGACGCCTCCACGGCGGCCAAAGTTGTGGGGATCGTTGTCGGCTCGTCATCACTCTCTGCGCGAGACGCCTGGCCATCGTCCTGGGCGGCCGCAGCCTCCATCGCTGCCGTCGCGGCTGCTGCGACACAACTGAGTCCCGTGACGAGCTGCGCGCGGCGGTGCTGATTCTGCAGGCGCCGAGTCACAATCAGCAGCGCCTGCTGCAGGGCGCGACGGGCACTCGAGGAGGCCATCTGTGCACAGGCCCGATCTACCGCTGTCTCCACCGCCGCGAGGTGGGTGATGTCGATCGGGACGCCGGCGATGCAGTGGCGCAGCTTCGCCACTGCCGAAACGAAGGCACGGGTGCGCTGCTGGCGCAGGCGGCGAGGCCGTTCCGCCCCCTTGGCTCGCCGGTACAGCTCTCGGGGTGCACCGGGCGCCTCAACAATGTGACACTTCACGTTTTCGTGGTTGCTACTGCTGCTGCTGCTGCTGCGCGAACTGGATCCGTCAGCGTCCTTCTCGCTACCGTATTCACCTCTCTTGCGGCGGCGAGGGGGATGGTCCATGCTTGCGTAGCAGACGGCCATGCCAGTGTGCAGCGCTGCAGCTGCGGAGATAGAGCCAAAGCAGGTCTTCGCCATCACGGTGTTGTCGTTGCTGCCGTCACCGTCCTCGTCATCTCCTCCGCCCATGCGGGGACGCTGCGATGACTGACGACGCGAGTTGACACGCCGGGGTGACGTCGTCTTCCGAAAGGTACTGCTGCCGAACACAGTCTTGCGCACCCGACGCCGCACCGCGTCGACGCGAATGTTGGTCTGCAGTAGCGTGACAAGAGCGCGCACGAAGCCCTGCTGCTTGGCTCGCGTGCGTCGCTCTCGCGGCGGGGTTGTCGGCGCCCCTGCCGTGCTGGCGACCTCGTTTGATTCAGCAGACAGCGTGGCACTGCTCCACGTGTGGTTGAAGATGTCCGAGGTGGAGCTGGAGGCAATGACGTCCGTGTCGCTCTTGAAAGACATCTCGGTTGTGCATGTTCTGCTTGGATCCGTCGAGGACGGCCCCAGAGACCGTTGCAGTGCCTCCTCGATTCCAACGACAACTTCACTCGTCGTGGCGGCAGCAGGCAGTGAGGAGGGCGACCTGGAGAAGTCGTCTAGTTCAACCATCTTTTCCAGCAGAGGTGCTGCTTCCGCAGCAGCCGCACCTCCACCGCTCGCCATCATGTGGCCGACTCCAGGTGCGCCTGCGCTGCTGCTGCCCGCATCTGCAGGGAAGACGTACTCCTCCATATTGGGCGCGCTCGGCTCGGTAGTCGCCGCCACCATGGCCAAGGACTCGGCTACCCCAGCGAGGTCGCAAGCAGCTTGGCTACTTTGATAGGCGCGTAACCGCCTCCGCTGTCGACGACGCTGGTACGCGTCCTGCGTCGCCGTCGCTGACTCCCGCCGGACACTTTCAGCGCGCTGCTCATTCTCGAAGACCTCGTCCAGCGCACACGGAACGTAGTCTGGCGCGCCACGCCAGCGCAGCACGTACGCGAGGCACTCCGTCGAATCGCCCACGGCCGCAAGGTGGAATAGGTTCAGGCGAAGCGACCGCACCCAGAAGGCGGCGGGGCCGGTGGAGGAGCCGAGGGAAATGGCCGCGGTGGGAGCTGCTGCTGCGGCTGCTTCGCCACTCACACTCGTATACTGTGAACACCCGTCCGCCTCCTCAGAGAGGGGGGCTGCGACGTGCGCCAGCACTGGCTGCTGCTGTTGCTGCTCCGCCGCTAACCCGTCCACATGGAAACTGATGTTCGCACCACTGGCGAAGTCCAGTAGGGTGCTATCTGTAACGTCAGGTCCCGCCGTGGCCTGAGAGGACAGCAACGGCGGCACGGTCGTCGTTGTCGTCGCCAGTGCACTTTCTGGTAGCGCCGGCGTCGTGCTAATGGTCGTCCGCGGTTCGTTCGAGCTCAACTCGCGCGCCCTTCCGCCCAGCTTCTCTGCATCTCTCACGCACTTGTGCGGAGCCGCGGCGGCGTCACGGTTGTGCGCGACATCCTCGGTGTAGCACCACCGTAGAAGCAGAACCCGTGCCACCTGCGCGTTGCCAAGGACCAGAGCGATGTGCACAGGGTTGAAGCCGTGGAGGCAGCACCGCTCCCACCAAGTTCGCGTGGATGGCGAATTGGGTATGGCGGCCGCGGCGGTGATGGTGGTGGTGGTGCTTGAGGAGAAGCTGGTATCCGCGATACCAGGCGTATGCGGGGACATCCGCCGACTTCCTGGCCGGCGCACATTGGTGCTGCTACAGCTGGTAGATAAGGCGGCGGCGGCTGCCGACATCGGCGACGGAAGCGCCATGGCGGCGTCTCCCGCACCGTTGTCAGCCAGCGGATGCGCCGCCGACGCCGCAAAGGCGCGGGATCGCGGTGCAGGAGAGGTGGGCAGATCACCAGAGGCGGCGGCGACAGGCAGCGACGCCAGTGGCGGACAGCCTTGCGCTTGCGACGCGGCTCCTTGAGGAGCCGCCAGCAGCGCCGACGGCGGCCGTTCGAACATACGTGGGGCAGCCACCATACTCTGCGAAAGTCCGGCCACCACCCGAGCCGTGGTGGCCTGCAAGGCAACGCAGTGCAGCATACTGGCTACTGCCAAATCCGCGTCCAGCTCCACAGCAAGCAGCAGCGGCGACTTGCAGTGCCCGTTGACGATGGGATTACCGGCGTTGGTGATGTGCATGTCCACCCACTCACAGTGCTGCGTGAAGAGCGCAAGAGAGCCACTGGCGTCCCCCAGTGCCGTGCGCGAGTTGTCGTTCTCGCTCGACACGAGAGATGTTGTGTCCCTTCCCTTGTTGCTGGTACACTGTGGGGTGTCTGACAACGTCTGCTGCTGCTGCGTGGGATGTGTTGCGACCTGGTCGTTGGCTTGCCCGCCAGAGCTGCACGGCGCAGCCGTCTTGCCGGCACCTTTCATGAGAACTTCCGTGTTTTCCTTGTCGCTCTCCCAACACGAGGCCGCGTTGATGATGGAGGCGAGTGACCGTGTCTCTAGCTCCGGCCCCAGCAGCGGGTTCGCGCCTTCGCGCAGCAGGGTGTTGACGAGCCCAACGGACCCCTGCATCACGGCCAGGTGCAGCGCCGTCAGCCCCTTTGCGCTGGGGAGGTCGACTTGCGCGCCGAGACGCACCAGTGCCCCTACCATGCCGTACCAGTGCCCCTCCTCCGGCTCCACGACAGCCGCGGCAGCTGCTGCCGCCGCCGCCGGAATAGCCGTGGCTGTTGCTGGGATCGCCGCTGGGTTCAGGCCACGTACGGCGCTGCTTGTGCTTCCAGCGGCCGCATTACCGACGCCCATGGAAGACAGCGGCCGCTGCGATGACGGCGTAAAGATTTGGAGTGGCGAGACAGCAAGCGGCTTGCCAGGTATACTTGTGGTCACCGGGTCGCTCCTGGTGCGCAGGGAGGTCTCTCTCCCTGTCTTCGTGAGCGTGGTCTCCTGTGGGCTCCTGCCACTGCTGTTGCGGCCTTCAACTCCACTGGATGCGTCGCTGCCAGCCGAGTAGGCGGCCTGCAGCTGTGCTTGAACCCACTTTAGTCGCTGCTGCTGGTCGCGTCGCCGACGTCTTGTCGCCTGCGCGGCAGCTTGCACGGCAGTGGTTTCCACGATAGGTATGCCTACGACATGTCGGGCCCCTTGCACGGCTGTGCTCGGCGACTCGGTCGTGATGCGCGGCGACGTGTGGACTTCGGTGCGGTAGAGCACTGCGTAGTGCAGCGGCGCGTAGCCGGCCTTGTCCAGAATGTTCGGCTCAGCGCCGATGCGGCTGAGAAAGATCGCCCCCTGCACAAACCCTCCCATGGCTGCGTAGTGCAAGGCGCCGCGTCCCTTGGCGTCCACCCGATGCCTATAAGTGTGGCCGTAAACCGCCAGTAAACTCTGCAGGGCGTACGTGTTGTCGCCGTCGCGACGCACGCAATCCAGGAAGCGCGCAAAGCCTTCCTCTTCGTTGATGCACGCACGCGTTGCCGAGGAGCTGAGCGATAAGTTCTCATTGAAGGACACGTTCAACACTGTCGAGGTGGAGTCCAGCTGTGTCGACAGTGACGATATCGGCACACCGTCGCCCTCACAGCTGCAGCAGCGTGTCGCAGCGAAGCCGGGCACCACAGTTGCCAGCGCCCGCGAAAGCCATCCATCTTGCGTGACAGACTGCTGCTGCTGGGCTTCTCTTGCATTCTCAAGAGCCCCACCATCGTCGTCGTGATGGCCCGCGTGCTCACGAGCGCCTGGCACCACCGAGTGCGCAGGAGGGTTACCTGCGTGCAACTTCTCTTCGTTCTCGTCGGAAAGCGTCGAGGCGGCTGCCATCGTGTCTGAGGCAGACAGTTGCTGTGCCCGCATCGCCCTTTCCTCATGCCGGAGCTCCGCGCGCTCCATCGCGAGCAGTCGTTCTCGCATGTCCAGCTCCGCTGCCTCGGCCTTCCCGCCCACGCGTGCGACGGTCGGCAACGTCAATAGCATCGATCCCTTTAGGTTCTCGCGTGTGAAGCGGGCCGACGCGGAGCTCAAGTGCTCCATACCCGGCGTCGGTGAAAGCATCGCCAGAGGATTGACAGTCGGCATCGGGTGCAGCAAGGCGGCGGCGACAGTGGGAACTACCCCGACGCCGTTCACGTCTTCAGCACCTCCAAGAGCGTGTGAACTGCTACTGCCAGGCTCTGCCGCTTCGCCCGTGGCCTTGCCAGACTGCTGCAGCACCTTCGCCGCCACACTGTGCCAGAACTGCATAGGCGAGATGGCCGTCACCACGGCCGCGCCGCCTCCAGCTACGCCGTGTGAGCCTGGTGCGTCGCCGCTGAGGAGCCCATCGTCTTCCCGGTCTTTGCCCACAACGACGCTGGTTGCGCCTTCTTCCAGCACTGTCGCTGCCGTTGCCGTCACAGCTGAGGGAGGGGACAAAGAAGAGGCGGAGTCAACGGCTGTGCCGGCGAAGGAGGCCCCGAGACGGCGCACCATCCACAGCGGGCCTGTACCCCCGCCAGCCTTCATCAGGCGCGCACTTCGATGGGCGATGGAGTGGCGACGGAGACGACTGCCAAACGGCGGCATCACGGTGGCGCTGACTGCCATGCCGATGCTGTTGCCCCGGCTCACCAGCAGCTCCCTGCCCACCGCCGCTGGCAAACCCAGACCACCGATCGACCCCGGCGTTGCTGCCGGCATGGAGCCTGCCACGTGCTGCTCCTGCGCGTTCACGGACTCGAGGGAGGCCGGTGTAAAGGAGAATGAGAAGAAGAGCTCCCACCACGTGCGACACAAAAGGCGGCGGTACTCCGTGGACACCCAACGCAGCGAGTCCGCGACGGCGTCGACGAGGTTGGCTACCGCACTCCCCGTTGTAAGCAGCACCGCCGCCGCCCACGCCCACGCGGCGTCTGAAAAGAACTGCAGCATCAGCAGGAGTAGAGCGACCGTTAACACATGCCGAAAGTGGAACGGCACTGGCGTCATCGACGCCACAGCGGCTGTTGCGGTTGCGCTCATCGCGGCAGATCCTGCCGTCTCCACGCCGTGCAGCCGGCCAGTGGACGGAAGGTGCCAGAGATCAAGGCTGCTGCGAAATGTGCTGCTGCCTAGCCTCCGCCAGCTGCGACACGGCAGACGCGGCCGAAGTTGCTGCTGGCGTGCGGCGGGCGTTTCGACTGACGCAGCCGCAGCGACCGCAGACACCGAGGCAAGAAGCTGCCCGGGCAGTCTCATCCAGCGGCCCACAAGTACCCGCTCCGCAGCGAGCAGTAACAGCCCAGCTACGCCGACAAAGCCCTCTGTGGGGCATGGGACGGCTGCTGCGGCTGCAGTGGCTGTGAGCAGTCGCTGACCTCCACGTCTTCCACGCTCCAGCCCAGAACTCCCTTGCGTCTTCGACGCTTCTACAGCCGCCCAGGTGGACGCCGTCGCCGTGGCGGCGGCGACGCGGGCCACCGCTAACAGAGCAAACATCAGGAATGTTAGAAGAACCACCACGGCGTCGCTCAACCAGAAAGCGGCGAGCAGCCGCTGGCGCAAGTGCTGGAGATGACGGTGCCGTTCACGAGACGAGCGGCCCCTACCACCATCACCAGAACTGCCGTTTCGGCTGGTACGCTCCTGTCCCTCTTCGCACACACAAGCACTGAAAGGCCACAGGCGCCGCCCGGAGCAGCGCATCAGCCGACGCCACAGGCTGCTGCTGGTGCTTGATGGGCCCTCATTATCTCTGAAGAGGGACGAGGAGGTAACGTGGCTGGCCGAGCTGCCGGGCTCCACGCTATTCCACATCTTTTCGTCATCGTCGTCGATGTCATCGTAATCGTCGTTGATAGGAGATGGGGCTCGCTTCTGCTGTTGCTGCGGTCGTGTAGGACGCACGCTGCGCCGCCAGGACTTGCGCCGGCTGCCTCTGAGCGTCGCATCCTCCACAAGGACGTCGTCCATGCTCGCCGCCGCCGCGGCCGCTGCCTCGAGGCCGCCAGTAGCACGCTTCACCTGATTGGCGCGGACGGTGGCGGGAAGGTCGCCGCCTCCGCACACGTCCTCTGCACCAGGGGTGGAGATGGAGATGCGCGTGCTGACGCCGCTGTCTGCGAGGTTGCCTTGGGTGCTGTCACCACGATCGCGAGCACGATTTACGTACGAGGGCGCACGTGCCGAATGCCGACGCTGCGCCGCGAGGGATCGCTGGACAAGAATTCGAGGTGCCACGACGGAGCCTCGACGCATGGGAGGCGACAGAGAGGCTACGACGGCGGCGTAGGTGCTTGTTCCATCGAGGATGGAAGCGCCGTCCTTGTTCGCCTCTTCAGTCGCCCGCGCCAACGCTGCTGCTGTAGCTGTAGTAGTGTTGACACCCACGATGGCCCTCCAGAGGCCGGGATGCCGTTCAGCAGTGCCCATCACTGCGTAGCGCCATCGCGCGTTGCACAGCAGGGCGAAGCTACTGAAGAACGCCGTGGCGGCGATGGCCTGCAGGAGAGGCTCGTAGATGTCGTAAAGACGCACTATCCTTGTTGCAGCCGCCGGCGAAGGCGACGCTGGTACAACCTCTGTCCAAGGGCTCAAGAAAGCATCGAGGACCACCTGACCTAGCAGCACACACACTTGCCACACTCTCGACGCTGACGAGGATTGCGAAGCTGACTGTGCCCTGTCGAGCTGTGGCGGCAACGCGCCGGCTGATGTCATTGTCCATTGCGGCAGCAGCTGCGAGGAGGCGCCCCATAGGGAGGCCGTCCGTTTACCAATGTCCTGACTGCCGCGGCAACGTCGCATCGACCCGGCGCTCATCAAGTAGGCGAGAAAACCTCCATAGCACACGTAGTGCACAATGCAGTACCACGGCTGCACCTGCCGAACGCAGTGCAGGCGGCGGAAGCGCACGAGGAAATAGGTGCCGACAAGACCAGCCAGGACGTAGCCAGCGAGTGCTACAAGACACACCTGCGCCAGCTTCGTCATGCTGCACCCTCTGTGGTGTGTCGCTGCGCTGGTCTTCAAGCTCAAAAAGGAGGAAAGGGAAGGGAATGGAAGACGGCAACACACACGCACGGAGTGCGAGTGCGAGTGCGAGTGGGCTGTCGACGAAAGCGAGAGTGATCACTCGCAAAAGAGGGAGCGGTATGGCACTCCAATATACATACCCATCCGTACACAGGCGCTCGCGCATGTAGACAAGCGCTGCCGACGACAGCGAGACGGTGACTGCCCGCAGAGGTGCCGACAACGCAGCAAAAACGCCTCTCGCACGTCGCAGCGATTGAAGCAGAGGAAAGAATGAATGAGAGAAGAATGATGATGAGGAAGGGAGAAGGTGTGGTGGTGAATCAGAAAGAAAAGTGGATGGGAGAAAGCAAGAAGGGTTATGGAGGGGAGGAGGGAGGTTGGTGACGACACGCAGCAGTAGCAGCAGCAGCAGAAGGACGGATGGGGTGAGTATAAGATAAACCAACCAAACAAGAAGCAGCAGTCCACTGTGGCACCGACGGCGTCGACAACAAGGGAGAGGTAACGTGTATGTGCGTGTGTGTATATACGAGAGAGAGGGAGGTAGGGACGGGGAGGGAGGGGGCAGAGTGCGTGAGCGAAGCACACGCGTTACGGGGCCTACACGTCTCTCTCTCTGCGCCTTGTGTGGGTGCGTGCGCGCGTGGCTGTGCGCGGGAGTGTATGCGTAGACGTATATATATGCATATGCATGTATAGAAGACTGCGCCACTGAGTGCTGTCTGCGTGTTGGGGGTGGGGTAGGGAGGAGGGCTGCGTGGGGAGAGGCACGCGCTGACTTTGTCCTTGTCGTGCCTTGTGCAGGTACACTCACATGGACCCACCACTGCCCATCCACAGACACACAAGTAAGCGCGCGCAGACTTGTTGGACACAGGAGAGGGGGTGGGTGGGTAGGTGGTGGAACGAGGATGGGGGCGAGCTGCCTGAGTTGCTGGAGGCACCGACAACTGTGGTGTGAAGAGCGAGGAAAGATGCGCGACGGGGAAACGATGGCTGTGAATGTGTGGGTGTGTGCGTTTCCAGTCATGCACACCCCGCGCACACATAAATGAAAAACTTCAGCACACACACACGCACACACAGGGTGAGTGAGTGGGAGGGAGGGAGGGAGTTGATGTGGTTGCGGAGAGCAAGAGAGAAAGGTGTGCGGTCACACCGTGAAGCATAACAACACGCGCGTGAGTGTCTGCCAGCCCGCGCTCAACGGGCGGCACTGCCGCAGGGCCTTGGAGAGAGGCGCTCATCGATGTGCGCGCGCGTGATTGTCTGTGTGTATCTTCGAGTCTTGTCAACTGTTGATGCAAAGCAGACACACACGTGCACACACACACGTGCACACACACACACACACACACACACACGTGCACACACACACACACACACACACGTGCACACACACACACGTGCACACACACACACACACACGTGCACACACACACACACACACGTGCACACACACACACACACACACACGTGCACACACACACACACACACACACACACACGTGCACACACACACACACACACACACGTGCACACACACACACACACACACACGTGCACACACACACACACACACGTGCACACACACACACACACGTGCACACACACACACACACGTGCACACACACGGGAGAGATCAATGCTACGACATGGGAACCGTTTTCGAGGGTTGCATGGCTCCTTTAAGCGGTACCTGTGCACGAGACGCGTGCGGCGATGCGCGGTCACTCCTTTCCTTTCCTCGGCATCTCTACTTCTCAGCGCCAGGGAGACGGGAGGGGAGGGGGAGGAGGGTTGCACATGCACCGCCATAAACGCGCGCACTCGACCCGTTTCTCCGTAGTGTGCATGTGTGTGTGTGTGTGTAGGAAACAATGTGCCGCACGTTTACGCATCCTCGCCATCGCCGTCTGAGTCACGTGACGACGATGCGGACGCTGACGATGATAAAGCAGAGCCGTCCGAGCTCGCGTCTGAGTCCGAGTCCAGCCTGCTGCGCAACTTCTCCTCGAGTCGCTGCTTCTTCTTCGCCTTTTTGGCGGCGCGGCGGCTGCGCTTCTTCGCCTGTATGCTTTCTAGTTTCGTGACTTTCTCATGATGCACCTGACGACGTTGCTGCAGCTCCGCTGCTGCGGCGGCCGCGGCGCGGAGGTGCTGCTGGCGCACCTCCTCACGCTCCTCTGCAATACGCGTGTTGGTGTTCGTCTTACCGCCGGCGCCGGCGATGGTGGACCGAAGCCGCGGCAGCGAGCGCATCGTCGCGATACTGCGGATGTACGATTCATGCTCGCGCTGCAGCCGCGCGTCACGGGCGGCCTTCTCCTCCGGCGTTAGCGGCGGCGGCGGCGCGTTGCCGCCGTGGTTGTTGCCGCTGGAAGAAGAGATAGACATGCTTCACCGATGAGTGGCGGGGCGAAGAAGGGCGCTTGCCGTAGTACTGACACAGAAATGTGTATGTGTGCGTGTGATGGCGCTTATGTGGTATGCGTGTTTATGTGAACAGAGGGGGAGAGAAGAGCGTAGGTGAGGAAGCGGAGGAACATCACGCGGAAGGGGCCGTCTAACGAACGGCAAGGCGCTTCTCGCTGTGTTTTCTCTGCGGCGTCCTTGGGTGGACGTGCGTGTTCTGCCGTTCATCGACCTGCAAGCGGCGCGAGATCTGCTCGCCGTGGAACTCACACTCACGCACACACGTGCACAGCACGAGAGCAAAGGACAGAGGGCGACACGGGGAGGGGCCGCAGCACCACAAAGAGAGGAAGAGAGAACGCGCACGTGGAGCACCCCTCCCCCTTCCCCAAGAGAGGCACGACCCCCCCCCCCCACTGCGTCCTCCAAAAAACAAGAAGGATGCATGCGTATATGCATGCAAACATATGCTTGTATGCGTGGGTATACCTAGAGATACATAGCGCTATGGAGTCGATGCGTTTTCGCTTGCAGGTGTGTACACTTCTGGTGCACGCGGGCAGTGTGTCCACGCTACAGCACACACAACACACACGCTGAGAGAGAGAGGGAGAGAGGCAGGCGCTTGAGCAACGCAGCTCCATCAACCACACACACACACAGAGAGAGAGAAAGATGCGACAGAGACCACAGCAACGAGCCAGCCATGCCGGTTTCTCCGCGTTTGCGAGCAGAGTTACTGCAGTGATCAGATATCTTGCACACCCTCCCTCTCTGCGCACTACTGGTGCCGCTTTACTTCTTCTCGCCGCTTGTTCGTGGCCTCGAGGGAGGGCGTGCAGCGCGCCGCCCATTGCGCAGTCTTGTGTGCTCTGCTGCTGCTCGCATTCTCGCGTGGCGGCGAGGCCGCAGCGGTGATGGGGAGTGATGGAGCGCTGACATGAGTCGACTTTCCTTTCGCGCTTTTCGGTGCCTTAGCAGCTGATGGCGGATCGCTGACGCAGTTCCCCGAACGCGGACGCAGCAGCGACAGCGATGGGCCTGCGAGCGGGGCCGCCGTGGTGAACGTCGGAGTGGCAATAGATGCCCCGGGATCTGCAGATATGGTACGTGGAAGCGCAAAGACATTCGCTGGGGAGGCACACAATATCGACCTCGTTGTCGCTTTCGCCGCCGTGTCTCCTCGCAAGTTCTGGCGCAGACGAGCACGGTCGTCAGCGCGGTGTCGGCGCTCAGTCGACTGAGCACCGCCGCTGCAGTCACTCTTTTTCCGCTTCGTCACTGTCTGACTAGACGCTGGCACAGACGACGGCGCCGGCGAGCGTCGAGCATGCACTGCGTCGCTGCGGCCATCATCGCCGCCGTTATTTTCACGCAGCCGCTTAGTGCCAGCGTGGCGAGGCGACGGCTGCTGCTGCTGTTGATGCAGCCGATCCGTGTGCGGCATGGACGCGTCATCTGCCGCTGTTGCTTCGGCTACGGATGCCAGTGGTGGCTGGCGGAGGGGAGCCGTCGGTGGCGTGGAGGAGGACGTTGTAGCAAACGCGATGTCCGCACGTCCTTCACCGCTGCGAGTGACGCTGAGGCACGCCAACTCTTCGCTTCTGCCGGCGCGGTACGATGAGGGCGCGACGTCCCCCTGCTCTGTCACGATGCTGCTGCCGTCGGTGTGCGACGCCACCGCTTCCACCCCCATGCCTTCTGGCCTCATCATCGCCCTTTCGTGGTAGTGATGCGTTCTGGGGTCCTGTGGCTGGGGTGAGACGCTGTACGATGCTTCTGAGCCTCCGTACGCCCGTGCCAGTCTTGTGCCGTTTCCGCTCTGGCTGCCTTGGGCAGTCTCGCCATCCTGAGAGAGCGGTGTATAGCGCCGAGGGCCGCCGCCTGGGCTGCACCGACTCGTACTCGGACTGCAACGCGTATCACCGCCGGCAAGCGTGGCAGTCCTCGCTGCCTGCAGCGAGTGAACCCGCTGCTGCTGCCTGCGCAGGATATCATCGGCTTCGTCAGCCCACCGGAAGTCCATGTTGGAGACTGAGCGCCGTGCTGCCCTATCCTCGGGCAGAGATGGGTGCGGATGACGCTGCTGTGGCTCTTCCCTATGCTTTGATGGGTTGAAGGACTCGTGACTGGCATGAGATGGTGGGGAGGTCGAGGGCGAGGAGGGGGTGACCGAGACATCAGCCACAGAAGCAGGGACAGGGTTTGCCGTGCGCGCCGCCTTTTTCACGCTTGATAAGCCACACTCCGCATGGCCTTCAGCAGGGACACCTCGCGGCGCGGCGGTAGCGCGCCGTTGCGCAGGACACTCGAGAGAAGGCCGCTGGGGCGACAAGGATACCGTCGATGCCGGCTCCCCAGCATCTCCTTCCGCGTCCTCTTCGTCGCCGCCAACACGCTCGTCCTCGACGCCAACAGCAACAGGCGCCACCGAGCCGCCATCACGCCTGCCCTGGCCGTCGTCACCGGCTTCCGCAGAGGAAGATGCATCCACCGGCGAATCCGGCGCCGTGGCGTCCCGCGGTTTAGCGTCGTCTTCCTTCGCTGCGGTATCGGCACTCGTACGGCTTTCCTGGCTGATGTTTGAGACTGTCATCACAGCCTTCTCTTTCTTCAAGCGAATCACCCGCGGGGGCGAAGCGCCCATCACGGCGGCGTCTGCTGCATGGTTGCCAGCGCAGAGCTCATCCGTGGCGCCGGCACCGCTGTCTGCCATATTAGTCGGAGAGGGAGCCGGAGAGGCCGGCGGCTGCGAAGCTGCAGAAAGTGCTGTCGGCGCTGGTGGGGTCTGAGCGTCACGTGGGCACCGCTCTTGCGGGAGTGGTGTCGACCAGCACGACGGGGGCGGCAGCGGCGACTGCGATGGCGATCCAGGCACCGGAGTGTGAGGCGAATACTCCAAATCACTTCCTTCACTTGCTTGACGGGGACGACGGCGCTGCAGCCGCAACCGCATCTGCTGCCGGCACGGTGGACTGAAGACGAGCCCGTTAGGGTCCGCCACCGGGCTCATCGACGTCGACACCCTGGTGGTGTGCCTGCGACGTATCGGCGAGTCGAGCTGAGAGCCGTCCTCTCCATTTCTCGTGAGGCCACACGGCAGCGCTGACACGGCGAGTGCGGTCATGGTATCCTCCAGCACCACAATCGGCTTTGGCGATGGCGTCGAAAGACCTGCATAGGTGCCCACCACAGGGCACGGGCGCCATTGCTCAGGAGCTCCAGCTGATGGAGAGGTGGCGAGGGACAGAAACCCCACATCGTTGCCGTCCTCTTCACCTCTTTCGCCGTGCTCTGCGTCCTCTTCCTCATTGCGGCCGCCCCCTTCGGCAGACGGGCCCGTGTCGTGCGAGCTGCGGTAGTGGCAGTAGAGATGATAAGACCGAACGGGTGTGGTCGTGGCAGTGGCACTCTCCCACGCGCCGCACGACTCCGCCGCCTTCTCTTGTTGCGCAAGTGTGTGCGCCTGTTCATCATCAACGACCCCGCGGCTCTCCCCATCACTGCCTCTGTAAGCGGAATGCTCCAACGGAGGACTGCAGCCTGCATCGCGTCCAGAGCCATCGCGCCTGCCCTTCTCGTCTGTTCTCACGGCGGCTGCTGACGTGGATGGCGTGTGCATGTGCAACGCCGGGGCGGCCGATGCCGCTTCCACTGACCACGTGTTGACACAGGGCTCGGCCTCCTCGTTCCCGTCGATGCAATTCGCGCTGTCGTCCTGCTCAAGACTCATGGGCGCCGCCGACGCGCATGACAACGAAACGTCCGACGTGGGAGCTAGGAGCGCCCGGTGAGGCGGCGAGGCGGCGGACAGGGCGCACCCTCGGTAAGGCTGCAGCAGAACAGCGCTGCCGCGGCCGCCATCATTGTCGACATCCCGGTTGCTGTCGGATCCGCGCTGCACCGATGAAAGCGGCGCGGGCACAGACGCCGACGCTATGACGGCGTCAGGGTGAGAAAGGGCTGTCGCGGCGCTCCGCGACTCCGAGGCACGCCCTCTGTCCACACCACTGGCTGATTGGGCATTCGCACACGCCTGTGGCACGCGCAGCGGCGTCGAAACCGACGTCTGCTCCACATCCGCGGAGGTGCATTGCTCGGTGGGTGGGGCAGCGACGCTCGATGCGACGTCGGGCAAACTCCCTTTCCAGGCCCTCTGTGATTCGTTCCCCCCCTTGTCGTCTCGGCTTTCCTGAAGAGACGCTGTTGTTGCCACTGCAGTAGCCGCATTCGATGGAGCACCGCGAGATTGTTCTCCTGGCGCAATCGCCGCCGCGGGTGCAGTCGACGGCGCCATCGACGCGGACGGAGCGGAGGTGTCGAGCTGGGTGGTGACTTCTCCGAAGAGCGACCTCGCCCACCTCCGATCATCGGCGCAATAATGGTGGCCTTGAGCATCGTTGCTCTCGCCGTTGCCCTTCGCGGACAGGCGGAGGTACAAGAGGCGCTCGAGGGTGAGGGGCACTCTAGCTGGCGCGTAGAGCTGCTCCCAAAGCGCGTACGCACTCGCCTGTATCACGTGCGCCTCGTCAGCGCGTGGTGCGCAGCCACCGTCGTTTTTCCCTTCTGCTTGTCCCGTCTGCGGAGGCGGCTTCGGCGCGGATGCGGAGGAGAGCGGACAGAAAGACCGCTGGTGCTGCTGCTGCTGCATCGTCGCGGAGAAGAGAAGGGGGCAGGGGAAACAGTGGAGCAAAGACGCAACAACAACGCAAGGCAAGTCAACGTATAGTGCGAGGCTGCTGATCTACGTCTGTGCCGCCCACGCGTGTGATGGGGCTTCTGCTGTTGCTGCTGCCAAGCGTAATCTAGTCAAAATGAAGGCACGCACACACGGCGTGCGCACCAAGAGGCGAGAGTGCGGGAATCTAAAGAGAAAGGAAGCGGCAGGAGAGATCGAGCTGGCGATAGAGGAAGCCGCACCAGCAGATGGTGATGGTAAGCTGATAACACGAACAACGCCCACACGCCATCACGTGCCTCTGTGTGCGCGTGTGCGTCTAAGAGGTGCGGGCCGAAACACAACGAGAGACGGCGAGAAGCGAAAACCAAACCACAGAAGGAAATCTTCGACCGGGGTGGAAATGGAATAGAGGGGGGCCGGCAGAGAGAAAGCGAGGTGTGTGTGTGTGTGTGTGCCGAGCCGCCCGTGAGTCTGTCCGTGGTGTAAACAACTGCTGCTCTGAAGAGATGGGAAGTAGGGGTGGGTGGGTGAGCCGAGATGTAGAAGGCGTAGACGAGACCGTCGCGACGGTATGGCCCTGCACACACACACCTACAGGAGTATGCGCGCACGCGAGGAGAGGTGGTGGTGGGTGGGTGGGGAGGGGAGTGGAGCGAACAGCTACTTATGCGCGCGCCACGTAGTTCTGATGCAAAGTAATTTGAAGAAGCGGCAGATGGCAGAGACAGTGGTGGCGGGTGCGATGTAGGGTCGAAGGGAGACGATGCACAAAGTCGCGGAGACAGACAAGGTGGGGCAGACATGGAGAAGGCACAGCGGCAGCAGTCGGAGCGATGGTGATGCGTGCCACCAGACGACATGGTCGGAAGGGGGAGGGAAAAATAAAGTTGAGGGAAAGGAGAAACGAGTCGGCGCTGCGGGGCGCGGTTCGCACACGCACCTCCAAGAAGTGAAGCACCCAAGTGAAGATGAGGGTTGCCCTGTACTCATGCAACTTTTTGTGCTACGCGTGCCGTTGCTGCTCACACACGATCAACCTGCTTTTCTGGCCCTTACACACTCCTCCCTCCCGCACAGCGCCTTGCCCTCAGCATGTACATCGCACACTCACACGCGCATTCGTACCGCCTTAGAATATCGTAGGCGCAGGAGGAGGGAAGACAGCGCATTAATACACACGGTGAGAGGGAGTAAGTAAGAGAGAAGGGCGAACACCACCACCGCCACCCGCGAATGCACACAGCAGCCGCCGCAATACGCCCCTTACAAGCAGCCGCGCGAGCGAGTCAAAGGACAGTAACATCACACACGCACACCGGATTGACCATGAGAACCCCCCCCCCCCCACACACACACACACGGGGTGGAGAACATAAGACGTCAGGACAACAAAATGGGGGGTTGATGAAAAAAAAAACAAGCAAAGACGAAAACAAAAAGGAAACAGGAGTCACCTGGCTGCTTTGCGGAGTAACGGGGATATACAGGCGGTCCGAGAACGATGGGCTAACAGCCGCCGCTGGGAGATCCTTGCTGCCTCTGTTTCGATTGTATCATCGCCGTGGTGTGTGTGAACACAGCATTCGGGTGGCTGCCTGGTCGAGGGTCTCCGGTACCCTACTCACAGTCGTCGGTGCTGTCGCGTGCATTGACTTTGTCGTAGCCGTGCTGTCGCTGCGTTGCGGTGGTAGTGTTGCCGGCGCCATCGCCGCCGCCAGAGGCTCCCCTGTCAGAGGTGGAGGGCGAAAAACAAACACGCACAAAAGGAAAAACTCCACCTCGCGGTCGCAAGTGGGAGTGAGGACTCCGTCCACCGGTGGATACGTGATGTGCCCAGTCACATCCATGCGCCAGACCGTGTTCCTGTTGTCATTCTTTCGCGTCCATCGCCTCGACGAACAACAGCGTACCCGTTATACGTCATCGTGACCAGCGCAGGAGGCTTCGATGGGATTGTGATTGAGGTTGCGGGCGCGGCAGCTTGTGCAGTTGGAGGGGATGCGGTCACTCTCTGTGCCATGGGTGCAGCACTCATTGCAGAGGCTCTGTTGAGGCTCTTCGATAATTTGGACAAGGACTCGCAAGTCATGAGAGGTGATTTTTTCCTGTTGCGTGCTCGACCCCAGCTTCCGTTCTCTCCTTCACGGCAGGCGAAGATACCTTCTGCGCCGTCAGCTCCGGCGGCGTTGCCAAGTCAGGTAGAAGCGCTGTGACAGCATCTAGTGCGTGCTGGAGAAGGCATTGGTGAGGGTGAGATTGAAATTGCTGCTCCACTGGCGCAACTCCAGCGCAGTAACCAGGTAATCGAAAAAAGCGTTCACGATGCCATTTACGCTGCTAGCGGTGAGAGGCTTGTGACCGGTCTCGTGATGGGATGCCGCCTGTCTGCTGCAGCTCACCTTGGATTCCTTGGGGTGATTTCCAAGGAGACACTCGTAGCCATTCCTACTGACGCACGACGTGTAGAGGGACTCCGAAGTGAGCCCGTCGAAGTAGTTGTCCAACTGAATTGCCAGCAGGTCCATTCCAGGGGAGCATAGTCCGATGAACGCATCGAATTTCTGGTGACCATCGTCAACATGGACGATAGACTTCGAGATACAGCAGCTCATTGTATCAAAAGGCTATGGTCAGGAGGGCGCCCTCTGTCGTGGTGAGCACTGCGAGGCAAACATACAGGAACAGAACCATCTACAATGTGGTGGAATAAATGCAACACGCGGAAAAAAAGAAATCCATCTAAGCACAGCGAGGAGCATATGCCCTTGAGGAGGAGGGTGCCCCACAAAGAAGGAAAGTCGCTGTCTTAGAGACCTTAAAAGCCTCCCAGTCCGCCTGCAACCGAGACGGCAAACAAAATCGTGCTGCAAAAAACATCATTTGGCTACAGCACCTAAATGGGCAGCCTTTGCACACCGATTTCTATTATGTAGGTTTTTCCAGAGGGGTGTTCGCTCGAAGCGATGAAACTAGTCAGAAGAACAAAAAGTACGTGTGCAAATATTCAAGGATCCAAGAAAACAAAAAGGAGAAGCACAAACAGCATACATTGCATTGTAAACCAAGGATTTTTTTTCGCTTGTCTGTGACTTCCTGCCTTTTCGTTGCTGTATTGCGGCTTTCTTTTCAGGCGAGGGTAATGCCCACCGAGATGAGAATAAAAAAAAGGGAGAAAAGTCAGATATAGTAAAAGCATGAACAAAAAGAACGCCGTCCTCATCTGTCATATATGTGGTAGATGGGGCATTCGACTTACTGGGGTGCTCGAGTTGGTGGCCTGCTGCTTGCCGATGAGTTGCTTCGTACGCGCCTTCAAACTCATTGTCCGCATAACGTACAGCTGTGATCCAGGCTGAGCATACTGAGGGGAATGCGTACCCACTTTAGGGTGACTCGGCGTCGGCCCACTGGAAGCGGCTGCATCCAAAGGAGAAAGGATCAAGGGCTGCACAGGATTTTCACCAGGTGAAAGAACAAGAGATGACGATGTCTTTTGTTCACTTATTTTGCTCTTTCCAGCGCTTGAAATATTTCCTCCGTGCAACCTTGCATTATCGATCTTGCGAGGTGCATGGCTCGCTGAGTTTCGACTGTCCAACACCATCAAGCTGTCATCGAGGCTAGGACGTCTCACTTCATGCTCGTGTTGGCTTATCCTCACGGGAGTGAGGCCAAGCTGCGAGGAGCACCACAGCTGTAGTTTCTCGCCTACAGTACTCATCATTTTCGTAGTCCAGCCTGCCAGCCATTCCTTTACTGCCTCACAGACGAGCTTGCACTGTTGCACGCTCGTGTTGCTGTCGGAGGCAGCTGCATCTTCATCTATACTGCAGACTTGCGAGCCGACCGAGACTCGAGCTGGAACGCACAAGGTCGATTGTGCAAGAGCGGTGTGGCGCGCCGACTTTTCCTCCTCAGCGCCTCCGCAAAGAGCAACCTTCTTCCACATGTCAGCTGCTTTTTCAGCTTCGGCGAGCTTCGACCGCAGCACTCGGGTATGCGCATCAAATACACGCTCGATAACAGCGTTAGCAAGTTGTTCACTGTTGACACGCAGCGGCTGAATGCTACTTGCTTTGGGCTCAATATGCGCTGCGTTCAGAAGTGTGATTGCTTTTTCAAGAACTCCATCCTTGTACGCCATGTATGTGAGTGCCTCTCCGCTGTCGACGAACTTTGGAATAGCAGTCGCTTCAAGCTCTCGTAGCAGTGCTATTACTTGCTCTCTTCCATCGTTCATTATCAGCGCCGCTTCATGTGAATGGAAAGACGCTGGTAGCTCACAAGGCAAAGCGCATTTTTGATAACAGATATCAACGAAAATGAAATGATGGCCTCGCAAGAAAATCTTGAGTAGAATAGAGGGGAATGTATACGTTAGAATCATTACATGAAGTTGGGCTTCAGTACGTGAAAGAGATCACTGCGACCCTGCAAAAAAAAAAGGCAAGGCGTGCTCATCAGAGGTATGCTGGCTCTCTTTACCGAGCCTCTGCTGCGGTAGGGGCGACTTGCGCCGCCACGTGCTTCGATGAACTCCAGAATGTATCGACAGAAAACTGTGGTGGCTGCTGCCCCAGCCACAGTTCACCAAGGTTTCACTCTTTTCTTAAAGATTTCCCAAGAACTCTTTTGTTTGCTTGACTACACTAATCTGAAGAGCTGACCAGCAAAATAAAAGGAAATCAGAAAAGAAGGCGTGCTTAGGGCTGCGGAAAAAAGGATCACAAAGCGCTGAGACCCTGATTCAATATAACGCCTCATTTTCCGACTTTGCCCAAACACGGCGAACAAAAAAGGGAAGCTCTTTGTAATATCCTAAGTGCTAAGATTTCCCAACTTGAAACAAACAACAAAAAAGACGGAAACAAGCAAGTTAGTATTTTTGTTCTCCTTTCCTTTTCGTAAAAGTTGTGTCGATTACTTGAACTCAGCGTACTGCGGGGCCTGACCGTAGCGGTACCACCAGATGCACAGGGTCACGACAAACGCCATCAACGTCGTGACGAAGGAGGAGTACCAAATGATGGACATGAACTCCTCATCCGTGCCAGGGCGTGAGTTCTGGTGCATTGCGTTCTCCGTCACGCCGACCAGGTTCGTCGACTCGCACACAAACAGCACACGAGTCCACAGCTCCTGCATGTGCTTCTTATAGTCGTTGCTCATCTTCTTGCTGGTCATATAGCTGGTCAGGCGCTTGACCTCGTACTCGTCCTTCGGGATAATGCTGCCCATGTGGTCCAGTTCTACAGTGTTAGTGATGGTTGCAGCATAGCAGCCCCTCTTGAACGTCATCTTCTCCTTCATGTACCGCTTGACGATCTCGTTAAAGCGTATCTCCGCGGCGGTGCGAACTTTGGTGCGGAATACGTGACGGCGGAGTGGGTAGTATACCTTCCCGACCTCTTTGTACACGAACTTCTTCGCCAGCGGACTCGTGTAGTTACACATGGGGTTGGATTGACCACCGAAGGTGGCCATGGCACCCCCGAGGGTCATATTACCGAAATTCATCGTCATTTTGGCGAACAAAGGACAGACTTGGTGTTCTAGTTGGCGTTACTCGCTTTTTCAGTGATGTTTGCGTTTTTTTTTGTTTCGAGGGCTGTCAGGGAAACAGGAGGAGGGAGGCGAGAGAGCAAAAAGAGGTAATATAAAGTGCACAGTAGACGTAGCGAGTAGTGCTGTTTTGTGCGGTGCTAGTGGGAGAGTTAGAGCAAAGCAGAGGTGGCCCACTTCTTTTTTTTTTTGTTGGTTTCGGGCAGCCGATAGTTCGGCGGCTGGGTGAAGTGATGGCGTTTACACCCTGGAAATCTTCATTTTTTTTTTTCTACAAGCTCAACACCGAGACATGTGGAGTAGCACTTTGATCAAAGTACAATTGCCCTGTGCTCACAACCAGTCCAATCATGATTACTGTCAAGGCGAAAGATAGGGAGACACACACAGCTAGGGCAGCGTTTGATGCGGAGTCATCTCGCGGGTTCCACTTGAAAGTTTAAACTGATCGGCTGGCATGGGTTTCTGAGGGCACGCATGGGGTAGGGGGGCGTGCGGGTGCAGTCGGTTTGGTGGCCGCCATGTTGGGCGACCTTTGGGGGGGGGCGCCTTGGTGGGGCCGTGGGTGGCCCTGGCGGCATGCCCATCGGTTGGGGCCAAGGGAGGGGGGGGTTTGCCGGCCCCTGGCCGGGGACGTGGGTCGCGGGCCCAGCGCCACCGCCGCGGCGTTCGGGTTGGTGGGTGGCGCAGCGCTCTGGAAGGGGGCGGTGGTGTGATGGCGGTGTCGGTTGGGGTGGTGGAGGGTTGCTGAGGGCCGGCGCCTCGGCCCTCCGCGGTGCAGTTTCGCATGAACATGCCGTGCGGGGCGGCAAAGGCCGCCGCGACAGTTGGCGCGCGCAATCGCCGTTTCAGACGCTCGACCAAGAGAGGGATGTGCTGCCTCACTTCCATGTGTCTTCGCAAGCCTCTGCGAGAGCTCGGTGAAGGGAACCGCGTTACGGGAAGGCGAACCAGGCGTGCGCGCACACTCTCATCACCATTACTCCGTGGAACATCCAAGGCAAAACGACGACGAGTTTTTGGCGCAGAAGTGTACATTCGGTCTTGGTGAACCAAGGAAAAGCGCAGGGGAACCACGTGAGCGACTTCCTCGGCTTCGGGCGGGGAAGTGGACGGGTGCAGATCTGCTCGTGCGCACGCCCTCCCACGCAGCTGAGCGAAGCGAGCGAGAAACACATGTCGACAGCAGCTATCGAACAGAGCTGGCGAGGCGAGGCGGGGAGAGCGGGGGGGGGGCTGGGCTGGGCGTTAATGCTAATTACACGCGCGCAGCCTTGAACTCCCTTCCGAGACGGCGGCTAGAGCTTGAGATCCTTGAACAGCGCGCTCTGCAGGAGGTGGCCTGTGAGAATGATACTGACTGCTACGAGAAAGAAGTCGTCCGCGTACCTCGCGGCGGTGTACACGACAACGGTGAAGACGTGCACGACGCTGGCGTATGCGGCGGCGAGGGCCGACGAGGGCACGTTGGGCTTGACGGCCTGCTGCTGCTGTACGGCGCCATCGACTACCTCCGTCAGGCTTGTCGGCATGAGCATGTAGGCAAACATGGTGGCGTGGAGAACGGCGATGCGGAGCCCGATAACGATAGGCAGCAGACGCGCGTGTGTAATGACGCGCAGTCGCAGCACGCAGCAGTCTAACAGTGACACCTTCTTCGTGCCACAGAAGCCGCCGTTGTAGTTCTGCAAGAGCAGCACATCATCGACAGAGGGCTTCGAGTTGGCGACGGGCACGGGGCACGCGAGTTCTGCAGGTTGTCGGCACAGCGGGCACCGAAGCCGCCGGTAAATCCCGGAGCACTGCCATATCTGCACGAGACAGCGGGCGCAGAACTGCTGATGACCACACGGCAGCAGCTCCACGGGGTGGTCAACGACGGTGGAGAAGCAGATGATGCAGTGCACCTCATCTCCAGCTTCAGCCGCTGCTGCAGGCGTGGTATCCTCTGCTGCCTCCTGCGACGAAGTTGGACGCGTTGGCCGCAGGGCGGCCGCCATGGCTTGCACCTCGGTGTAACTCGGCAGCGTTCTCCAGTGGGTCGCTTGCTGCCGCATCCGCCGTGCCTCGATGTGCATCACGACAAACCGCGCTATCCACAAAACGAGCATCACCAACGCCAACGCCGGCACCGCCACGCGCAGGAGGTTCAACGCCATCGAGCCGCCACTCGACACGCTCGCGAAAATGTTGCAGGCGGCCGGGAACGTGGCCGTCGCTGGGTGGGGCTTGTTAACGTACCTCGCCTGTGCAAACGTCCGCTCCGGTCGCGGTCGGTGCTCCATCTTGCCCCTCCCCCCCTCCTCCGCTCCCCCCACCGCCACGTTCCCCGCCGCCGCCTTCCCTCGCCCGTATTGCGCCCTCTCTGTGTGTGCGTGTGCGCTCCTACGTGTGAGAAGCCACGCTGAGCAAGCGCCAGAGAAGCGGGCGTGTGCGGAGTGCGAGAGGAGAGGAGAGAGCCGAACGCCGCCGAAGCGGAGGAGGGAATACAAGAGCGTGCAGCGCAGCAGGACACACACCCACACACGCACACACACACACACACACAGCAACAAGCCCTTCAATCTCCTTCCCCTTCTTTATACTGCAGGAAAGAGAGAGAAGTGTGCAAAACGAAAAGGGAAACGAAACCGTCGCTGTGCCTGACGTGTACGTATGTCGTCGTCGTCGTTGCCACGGACCGTGCGCGTGTGATTGCCGCGAGCAAGTGCGCTTTTCCTGGCTCTTGCGGCTGCGACAGCCAGTCAGACCACCGCACCACGCCAAGGGGTTCGCACGTATGCTGCCGGTTTCGTTGCGAGCACACCAGGGAGCACGTCGAACAAGATACACGCGTTCCAGTGCCGCAGAGACGTAGGGCACCGGCGCGAGAGAGGAAGCGGGAGACGACGACGAACGGCGCAGGCGGCGGAAAAGCAGTCAAGCGACAGCCCGAAAAGCAAAATAAAACACGCACACGCACACGCACACACAAGTATGTAGCAGACCAATGACACACGGAAATGATAGCGGAGGGCGAAACGGATAGGGGAGAGAGAGAGATCGTGAAGCGCACGCGTGCGTGCGCTTGCAGTCCCACGTACGCCGGCGTGGAACAGAGTCAGCGGACAAGACGGCACACACACACACACACACACACAGATGAGAGCGTGAAGAGCAAGGAAGGAGGAGGGGGAGGGGGGGAAGTTACATTCACGAAACCACAAGAACGCGCGACGCAGAGAAACGGGTGGCCGTTGGCGATGACGACTCTGTCAGCGAGCCAGGGGATGGATGACGGCACAGGGGCGGGGCCAAGGCTGCAGCTGAGATGGCGCGGAGTTGCAATCCACCACCGCGACAACGTCGGCACACGGAAACAGCAACAAAGTGGTAGACGAGGCCGAAGGAAAGCGGATGTAAGTATCGCGGGCGACGGAACGCAGCTGATATTGAAACCATATGGCAGAACGACGGCATGCACACGCACGGCGTGCGGGTGGGTCGGTGGGTGGCAGGAGAAGTGCCGGTGCAACAACGGCAGCCGCACAATCCGCGCGTGCAGCGGTGTGGATGCCCATAGAAAAAAAAGGGAGAACAGGCGCACGGGGGCGAATACGACAGATAGAGAGAGAGAGTATTGGAGGACACATGAGTCGGTTGGTGGGCAGTGGCTCTGCGGGCGTGTCTGCTAGGCATCCTGCGAGAGCGCGTGCGGAGGGAGAGGCCCACTTGCACACAGGCATGCGAACGTACGCACGCCAGACGGGCGCTACGGCGACCTCCGGTGCGCGGCGGCGCCGTGCTCCACAGCTCCATCATGGCTTGCCTTTCTTTTCCTTTTTTTTGTGCGGTTTCTTTGCTGTGTGACGCTGTGGCGGAGCGTCAGGCACGGGCGCAGGACCTCAGCACGGCGGATCCTCTCCATCCTTACTCGGGCTTCAGCGGTGGTGGTGGTGGTGGTGGGAACAGCGCGATCGTGCGTTCCAACGCGTCATAAAGACAATCTTCCACGGGCGCAGCAACACACACTTGGAGATCAACCCACCAGCGGATGATGACGGGCTCGTCAGACTCATCGCCTCAGGGTATCACACGCACTCGCGCAACCACGGATGCCGCAATGCCTCGTAAGCCGTCAGCCGCCGAGAAGGGTACTTCTCCAGAAGCCCGCGAAGGAAGGAGGTGCCGAGCGCCGAGATGGGGGGTAGCAACACATCGGCGACGTGCCCATCAGGCGCCATCACGCGACCGACGGACGCATTTGCCTGCACACCGGTCGCGGCAGCGTCCGCGGAGACGTACACGAGGCGATCGAGGTCCACCTCCAGCCCACCCGACGCACACATGTCGGCGTACGCGGTGAGTGATGCGCAGAGCTGCTCCACGGTGGTGGCAAAGAGCGTGTCAGCCGGCGTCGCGCTGCTGCCGCCATCGCTGCCCTCAGCAAGGGCACGCTTCTGCTCCGCACACCGCACAGACGCCGCCACCGCCTCGGCGCGCCGGTGCCACTGCCGAGTCTGCTCCGAGGCGGCGGAGAACGCAGCTGACGTCTCGGCACGTTCTTTCGGCAGCACCACGCGCACCGACTCTACCACTGACAGCGGAGGTAGACACGCGACTTCAGAAGGAGGGCGTGCCGCAGAGCTGGACGGCCGTGACGATGGGAGCGGCCCAGCACTGGCTGGGGGGCCGGTGGCGCCTTTCGGCACTGCTGGGCGGCGCCGGTGCCGCTGGAAGCGCAGGGGGGCGTCATAGTTCACCACAGGTGGGCCACCCGGCCGCCGCGGGTTTTTCGCTGACGGAAACGGTGCCCGCCCCGTCAGCAGCGCGTACGCGATGACGCCGACGGAGTACATGTCGACTGCTGCACCGTACCCCATCTTGTCCGGGCGCAAGGCCGGGTTGGTGACCTCAGGGGCTGCGTAGATAGGGGTGCCGCAGCTCGTCGTTGCGTCGTTGCGGGAATAGATCAGCTTCACCCGCTCCGGCACCGCCTCCGTGGCTGCTGATGCCGCTGCAGCAGACCTGCCTTCAACGCCCTGTGACATCTGCGAGAGCGTCCCGGCGAAGCCGTGCAGCGCCCCTGCGGAGTCGAACGGATGTGTCTGCAGGTGGTCGAGCACATGCGAGAGACCGAAATCCATGATCTTGACGACCGGCCACATGTGCCGCGGTACGTGCACCGTGTAAAGCACCGACAGCGGATTTGTGAACTCCACCGCCTCACTGTCTTCCTCACACGTCGTCGCGGCGGATGTGGACGCGTCGCTTGCATGGTGCGAGTGAGAGTAGGCGCGGAGCTGATGAACCAACGTCTGCAGCTGCAGCGCGTTGAGCGCGTAGCGGTCGCAGGGGCGCTGCAGCATCAAATTTTCGAGCTTCAAGTCACGGTGGATGATGCCCATCGTGTGCAGGTACAACACTGCCTCAATCACTTGAACGATAATGATCTTCACAATGAACTCCGGCAGCGGACCGCCGACCGAGACGAGCTCAACGTCGTCGTCGTCGTCGCACGTAGCTGCAGTCGCCGCTGCCGTTGTCGAGTTGCTCTTGCCGTCGCCTAGCCGTTGCGCACCGGCGTTACGATGGTTGTTCGCGCCACGCTCGCTCTTACGAGCACCTGTTTTCCCCCCGCGCTCACGTCGCTTGTAGATCTGCAGCAGGTCCCACACTTCCCCTCCAGTCGCCTGCTCCATCACCAGTGCCAGGTGGTCTGGCTGGTCAAACACCTCGTACAGTGCGGTGACGTTGCGGTGACGCACGGCGAGGAGAATGTTGATCTCGCGCTGCTGACGGCGGCGGTGCTGCAACTCTCTCTCATATGTGCGGCGGAGTGCCTCGGGGAGGCAGCGGATCAGCTCTCGACGGCGTTGCTCACGATCTTGCTGCGACAGTGGCTGTGCGTCCCCGTCATCACTCGAGTCGTCGTCGTCTCGCGGCTTGTGCTGCGACTTCCGAAATGCGCTGAGCGAGGAGGACGGCGTCAGGGCAGCGGGCGTTAAGTCGGCAAGCTGAAGACTGGCGAGCACACCTGCTGTCCACTCCTTCCGTCTCTGCGCGGCCAGATCGTCCGGCTGCGTCTCCATGAGCAACAGCTGCTCAATCACGGCGGCATCTGCGGCCGATATCGTCCCTGGCACTGCCCCCGCAGTACCAGGGGTGGCAACGGTGGCAGCGTTGCGGATGCATGACACAGGTGCTCGATCCGTACCGCCTTCGCCTTCCTCGACATGCTGCTGCTGCTGCTGCTGCTGAAGAGCTTCAAACAACATGCGCTGCTTGCGGATGATCTTGACAGCGAACACCTGTGGCGCAGCATCATCTGTGGTGATTGCGTCCGCCTCCGCTGCTGTCGTCGAGGCCGCCGACGCGGACACATGCAGCACCGAGGCTGGCGCCCGTCGCTCCTTCCCCCGTATGTAGGCTTCCCGTAGCTCAGCCGCCTCTGCCGGGTTCGCCGTCCACTCACCCACGCCGTCGCCGCTGAAGACGTACTCCCAGCTTGAGGGCACACCAGCCGCGACACCACCACCAGCGTCGAGGAGGGACGGCGACTGCGATGAGGCTGACGCCTCTGCGCGCAAGGCGGCGCGGTACACGGTGCCGAACGTTCCCTGGCCCAGCGGATGTGCCCGATCAAGGGAGTAGTACTCGTCAACGCTGTGACCGTACATGCGCCGCACCTGCGCCTCGACGTTCCACTGCGCTCTGCACAGCAGCGCACGCCGTCGCGCAGCTGTCTGCAGTGCCTGACGTTGCTGCTGTTCCTTCTCCGCCAAGGCGATGTCCTCATCAGCGCCCTGTGTCGTGCTCGCCTGATGCGGCTGCTCTGCCACCCAACGCACAAACGCCTCCGCCGTGAGGAAGAGAAACGAGAGGTTGTAGTCCGTCGTGCGCCGAGGGCCGGCGTTGATGAGCTCCACCACGTCACCGTCGCGCAGACGCGCCGAGCGGCCTTTGCCCACCTTCTGGCCGTTGACGATGCATCCGTTTGTGCTGTAGTCAGAGAGCATAATGCGAGCGGCGTTGCGGCCGGTTGCATCGCCGCGTGGATGCGGCGCAGCTGGCGCATCCGTTGCGGGTTGAGGACTGCGATGAAGCGGAGCCACGACCTTGGCCACGGCGCCGGCCGCCTCGTAGGCCGCCCTCTGTGCCTCCTTGTCTTCCGCCGCCACTGTAGCCGCCGCCGCAGCGTCACCGCGACGAGGATCACTTCCCGGTTGGTAGGCGATAGTGCAGTGCACATTGCTGACACACGGATTCGTGGCGAAGACGATGCCGTTGCTGGCGAGGCGACCGAGACGGACAGCGCCGTTGTTGCTGCGAGTGCCACACAGGGGCAGGAGAAGGCGAGGTGATGGCGAGGGGTGAGACTTATCTCCCTCCTGCTGCAGCGAGGCCGCCCAACACTTCTCAGAACATTCTGCGGACGCTGGTGCGCAAGGGTACGTGCTGCCGCTGTGGGAGCACACCGGAAAGTAGAACTGCCGCAGAGCTGGTGGAACGTGCCGCCACAACCAGTCCTCTTCAGGTTCACGCAGGGACGATGAGGCTATCAGCTTCGTCACTGACTCTTTCCCCGGCGCGTCTGCCCCTTCCACAGGGCAGCGACAACGCGGCGCGTGTGCCAGCAGCCCGTTTTCTCTCGACGGCAGGTTCTGCGCGACGAGGACACCCCAGACACGCACACTATCCGCGTCACGGTCGTCAAGGACCTTGCCACTACACCCACCTTCATGGCGCTGCTTCTTGTGCGCAGGTGGCGCGTTACTGCTGCTGGTGCCACTGCGTTCCTGTACCGGTGCGTTCATCGAGAGCTGCTTGAAGGAGGAGAGAGGGAGGGGTGCAAGTGATGATGGAGTGCGCGTCATGTGTGCGCGTGTCCAGTGAGGTGGCAGGCGGGAGGGACGGGGTCGGTGGGTGGGGGGGGGGAGGGCACAACCTCCTGCGCGGCGTTATGTATGCGCGTGTTCTTGTGTGTTAGCGTCCGCCCGCCATGTACTGCGGACACACGCACACACACACACACACACACACACAAACACGCAGAGAAAGGCGCGCGCGCGTGCGTAGATATGTGTGTGTATGGCGTGCTCTCTGTGAAAGGGAAGAGGAGAAGGGGGAGGGGAGGGCGCAAGGACGAGTGGTGAGGCGCCAGGTGGCGTGGCCGAGGGAGGAGGGCGATGAGTCATCTTGCGAGGCTGCGTGCGTGGGGTTGCGTTCTGGCATGCATGTATGAGGTGCTTGCGCGCGTGCGCGCAACCTCATGGCCAAGCAGTGCTGCACCGAGTAAAATAGAAAGCGTCGGAGGTAACGACGACAAGAGGTGGCGGTGGCGGCGGGAGGGGAATGCGGTCGCGTTGTGTGTGTGTGTGTGTGTGTGCGTATGTGGTATACCAAGGGAAGCATAGGACCATAATGAGAATAAAGATGTGTTGCCACGTGAAGGTGGACGGTGACACGCGGTGGGGAGGGAGACCGCCGAAGGTGCGGCAGCGTGCAGCGCATCAGCGCGGACACACACGCGCACACACGAGAGTATAGAAGCAGTGGGGATCTTGACAAGCAGCGGGCACAGGTGTGGAAAGAGACTTGTGGAGACCGAGGCGGCTCAGGAGACTGAGGAGAGAGGAGTGACGGATACGACTACGGCCACACATGCCGCGTTGGCGACGGCTGGTGGCGACTGTGTGCAGCAACGCAAGAAGAAGCGGGAGGGCGGCCGGCGGGACCGGTGTGTGCCTGTGGTTTTCGCGCTGTCTCTCCGGTATCGCTGTACATGATGTCCCTTTCAATGCTACTGCGGAGGCTGCATCGGGTGCTCTCTCTGGCACTGCGTGAAGTAGTCCCACGCCCACTTGCAGCTGTCGGCGGACTCGGGGTTCGCCTCAAGGCACTTGGAGTAGCCCACAAGTTGCGGCGTGCAGACGTGCCCCTCCTGCTGCGCGGCCTGCGCCAGCTGCTGCGCCTCTGCCGGCTGCGTCGGCGCCTGGTTGCTGTGGTCGTAGAGGTAGTTGCTGATGCCGTGGCCCAGCATGCTGCCCCCGGCGACGGCCGCCATCGTGCCGAGGATGCCGCCACCGCCACCGCCGGCCATCGGACGCTGAACGTAGATGTTCGTGACGCCGTTCGGCTGCTGCGGGTGCGACGTGGTACCGGGGCGGCGCTCGGACCGAAATCCACTGAAGGAGCCTTGGCGGCCACCACGACGACGAGGCATCCTCCCAGAGCACGGGTGCGCGCAGTTTCCCTCTGTGTGCAGCCGGCGTGTCTGCGTGATGGAGGATGACGGATGCGTGCAGGGAAAGAGGGATCCAAAAAAAGCGGTAGGCGCCCCGCGGCAACGGATGTCGCGTGCGCGTGTGCTCGTCGTGCGCGGAGGAGGAGACGCAGGACTGGCAGAGGGGGCAGAGACCGTGAGAGAGAAAGCGGGGAGATGCCAAGGTGCTTCGTTGCACGACAGTGTACAAGGGTGGGGTGAGGTGGAATGGACAACACTGCTACGCGCAGCCAACGCTCACCCACCTCCGTGAAGCGCCACGCACGCACACAGAGAGGGCGAAAGGGTGTGTAAAGGACGTGATATCCGACCTCGAAGCACGCCGAGGGTGGTGGTCGCAGTGATACGTAAGCCTGTGCGAGCGGTCCAACCTCTTCTGTCGCTTTCTGATCACCTGTATACCTTTATCCGGGAGGGGGAGGGAGGGTGTGCGTGTGTGCCTACAGGAAGAGGAGAGAGAGAGCCAGAGAGATAGATGGATACAACAACCCATGCGCGGCCATAGGGATGCGTGAGGGAAGTTTCTGAGCCGATAGCCGGAATGGGCGGGTAGCGTCGGAGAAACAGGCGAGCGGGAGGACACGTGGCGCTGTCAGAGGCTATCAGAACAGCAACAGAGGCAAAACGGCGGGAGAGGCGTCGGCAAGGATGTACCCTCGCATGCAAGTCGCCGGCTGCCCGCCAAACACAAACACACTCACACACACACGGCGGGGGTGGGGTTGTTTCTAGGTAGACACGAATGGAAACGCATGGGCTGCTGCTGCCGCTGCCGCCCTTCCTCCGTCCTAAATGGAGCGGTAACATGCGCAAGGATATAAATATATATAGTTATAGAGGTAAGGCACACACACACACACACACAGCGAACAAGAGAAGCCCTCTAGCCCCGCCCCTCCCCCCAGGTAAGCACATGGGCAGCAACAACGAGGGCAACGGTTACAGGCACGCAGGATGGGGCGGAGCGAGTGGGCGAGGGGGCGATACAGCCACAAAACAGGTCTTTAAACACACACACACACACACCAGTAAAGGAGGGATGTCCAGCGAATATTCTCGGCGCCCTTCTCTGTTCCGTCACTGTGCCTCCTCTGGCTTACAGTGATGTCGTTCCGGGGATGGGGGACGAGTGATAGAGAGAGGGTGGTAGTGGCGGTGCACCGTTGATACACATGTAAGTGTCCACGTTATGTGTATGGCTCATGCGTGGGTGTGTGGCCCCCCCTTCCTCTCCCTTCTTCTGCTGTAGATATGCTTTACTTCTGTGGGTGCCTTCTCGTTAGGGGTGCGGTGGTGGTGGCGGCAGCGCGTGCGCATGCTTGGGCCGTTCGTACCCGAGGGAGAAGAGGAGGGGGCGGTGCTCGGATTTCGTCTTCTTTAACTGTGTCAGCATGACGAAGCTAACACACACACACGCACACGCACACAGAGTCCCACGTGCGGGTGCCAACCCCTCCTTTACCCCCCCCCCATATCACCCGCCACCATCACGAGGTTTCATCACAGTCGCCTACATGATGTCCCTTTCAATGCTACTGCGGAGGCTGCATCGGGTGCTCTCTCTGGCACTGCGTGAAGTAGTCCCACGCCCACTTGCAGCTGTCGGCGGACTCGGGGTTCGCCTCAAGGCACTTGGAGTAGCCCACAAGTTGCGGCGTGCAGACGTGCCCCTCCTGCTGCGCGGCCTGCGCCAGCTGCTGCGCCTCTGCCGGCTGCGTCGGCGCCTGGTTGCTGTGGCCGTAGAGGTAGTTGCTGATGCCGTGGCCCAGCACGCTGCCGCCGGCGACGGCCGCCATCGTGCCGAGGATGCCGCCACCGCCACCGCCGGCCATCGGACGCTGAACGTAGATGTTCGTGACGCCGTTCGGCTGCTGCGGGTGCGCGTGGGGTGTCGACTGGTGCAGCGGCTCCGCCTTCTTCGGCGGCGGTGAGGCGGCGGCGTGGTGGCTGCTGCCACCGCTGGCACGAGGCGCTGCGCGGGAGCGAGCCATTGGGTTAGCTGTCACGTGGGCGGAGGAGGTGGAGTTAGGAAGGAGCGAAAAACAGCGAAGCGCAGCGCTGATGCGTGGGTTCGGTTGAGCACGATGGAAAGCGTGGATGGGCAGATCTAACTGTTTCGACTCGGCGAGGCCGCCCGTGAACAAAAACGCAAGAGCGAATGGTCCATCGCGCGTCGGGAGCAGCGCACGAGATAATGACGATAAGGAGAGGAAAGAGGTGGGGAGAAAAGCGCGCTGGAGGGTCACGGAGGTGAGGAGAGCACAGACACACGTGCTGCGCACCCTTCTGTACGCGGCCATGGAAGGAGGGGTGGTGAACGCAGGTGCGTGCACACGCACGCCGAGGCCGACTCGTCCCACATAGCTCACCAGACGGCGAAATACTCGGGGCGGGGAGGGGGAAGAGAGACCAAAGACATGCAGAGCGCCACATGAGGGGAAATGGACGAGGAGATTTGCTCTGCGCCAACCGTGCTTGCGCGTGTCCGTGAAGGCGATGTGCGCAGAGGACGCTGGGACGCGCATCTGGGACCTCTTGAAGGCACCCAGCAGCTCGTTCCCAGTCCCCTTATCCCTCCATCATCTGCACAGCTACCCCTCTTCCTCGGCGCGCGCCGTCTGCCTCTTGCCTCTTGCCGGCCTCATGGGTATGTGTCGCGCGCTCCCCCTCCCTCGCCCACGCAGCTGCGCCCACAGGGCTGCGTGTTTGCTTGCTTTGCGTCCTTCCTATAACCGGCCCTATTCAGCGCCACCACTGTCGACGTCGCGACACACCCATGAGGAAAGGGAGTGGGGAGGGAGGGGGAGTGCCCGTGTGTCACCCCCCCCCTCCCCTGTCAGACTCGAGCGTGCCGCTCACGGTACACAGGACACGCCGCACGGCGCAACCCCCCCCCTCCCCTTTCCCTCACGTGCTCGCATGCACAAAACTCGAAAGGTACACATATGGAAAACGAAAATGGGTGTTGGGAGGAGAAGAGGAGGAGGGGGGGCTGGGCAGGGGCATGGTGTGGTGTGTGTGGGTGGTGGTGGTGGTGGTGGTGGGGTCGTGGGCGATGTTGCGGTTCATCTCCAGGACCACCTTCGGAACGACACACACCGGTGACAACATCCAAAGAAACCAACATAAGAAGCAACAGAAAGGAACTCCGCCATTCACGTGCGTGTATAAAGCACAGGCCAGGAGAAGATGTACCCGGTCGGGCGTCTGGTCTCCCTCCTCTTCCTGCCCACATACGCGCGCACACACACATACCCAAGGCCACATTGCAATCACTTCACGGCTTGGCGTACTTGCGCGTCCACTCGCGGGCCGTCTGCAGCGCGCTGGCCTCGTCTTCCTTCCAGTGCTCCGCGACGTCGTTCGCCAGAGGATCATCTGGGTTTGGGCTCGACATGAGGATCTGGATAGATAGCAGCACCTTGTTGATAAGCAGCGCCGGCGACCACTTGTCCTTGATGATGTCGAGACAGATGCGACCCACCTTGTCTACGTTGGGGTGGTAGATGCGCGTGAGAAAGCGCACCTTCGGCGGCTTCATCGGGTACTCCTCGGGCAGGAACAGCTCCAGGCGGAAGAGGCCGCCCTCGTAGCACGACTGCGGCGGCCCCTGGATGGTCACCATAAAGTAGCGCGGGTTCTCCTTGGTTGGTGTGGCCGTGATGCCCGGCGGACACTCCTTCTGGAGCTTCTCCGTCTCTTTAATGATACGCGTTGTGAGCATGACTCACAGTGGCTGTCGAGAGAGAGAGAGAAGAGGGGGTGGGTGGATAAGGAAGGGAAGGGAGGGGAGGCGTACAACGACGAGTCGCTGCAGTCTGCTGCCGCTCACTGCTGTGGCGAGTGTCTCCGGGGCACGAACGTGTAGATGGTGTATGTAAACGCCTTGGCCGACGAAGACGGTAGAAAGGGAGAGAAACAGATTAGAAGGGCGAGCAGGGTGGTGGTGGTGGTGGCACAGCCTGTCGATGTATGGCGCAGTGGTTGTTTTAGGGTGAGGCGGGTAACTGACAGACGGAGCTGGTGAGAGGGAAGACGAGCGCGTGCGTTCGTGTGGGATGGATAAGAGGCGATGCGTGCGTGCGTGCGTGCGTGTGTGTGTGTGGCTCAAGGCACAACGTGACTGCAGACAAGCACACTGTCACGCGTACACCAGAGGAGGGGGGAGTGGAGGGTGTGGCGGATTCGTGATGGCGAGGCGTTGGAGGCGGCCGCACACAGACACGAGGTGCACTAATAATGAAGCAAAAAGTAAAGGCAAACTGGGCCGCAGGCTCACGGATGCGGAGAGGAGGGAGGGAGGGAGGGAGGCTGTCGAAGAAGAACGGGGAGATCTGCAAAACGGGAAACACTCCTACAAGGCACGTGTGCGCGTGTGTGTGCGCGGTGATCGGCGTGCCGGGCAGGGAGTGGAGGGAGAAAGTGGGAAAGCGAAGGGGATGTGCAGAGGGGTGTCGATGCGGGTGATGAGGTCCTCGAAAGAGGCGTGGCAGGGACTTGCCGGCGGTTGTGCGCTCGCAGAAGCGTTCCGCGTAGGCAACGACATCGACAGGAGGCGGGAAGGAGGAGGAGGGGGGGAGTGAGAGGAAGGGGCGCCGCCCAAAGGTGGATGCGTGTGCCGGTGTGCAAGCAGCCGCAGAGGAAGCGACGCACATACACACCATCACCATCGGAACCTTGACGCCTTTTCCCGCACCGCGCAACTCCACCCTCCTCTGCGCCGGGGTCCCTCAAGGGTATCCAACCGGCCTCGCCGCTTCCGCCTGTGCTGCTCACCTCTTCCATCACCGGGAAGCACTATGAGGCGAGAGAAGCGAGTAAAGAACGCCGGTAAAGCACAGAGAGGAACAGCATAAGGTGGGCATGAGGGGAGGTGACGCGCGAGGTGGTCACATCAAGCCGAGAGGGAGAGTTTACGATCCCTTAACCAGCCGGCGCAAGGCACCCGCCCACCTACACACACACACACACACAGACACAGACACAGACACAGACACAGACGGGGAAGCGTGCGTGGTCGCGTGCTAGGTCTTGTCGGGTTCGTTTCGACATGGCGGAGTTCACACAGAAAATGGCAACGACGACCACTAAGTAAGCCACTAAGGATCGCGGCTGCGTGAGCAAGAAGAAGGGGAAGAGGAGGGACGTGCGCTTACGTGTCAAAGACTATACATAAAGGCGCATGCGCGCGTGTGTATGTGTGTGGCGGCTGCGATGGATCTGGGCCAATCTGAAGAGAAGCGCGTGCCATGACTCCCGCGTTCTCGCCACAGCCACTGCCAACGCGACCAGAGACATCCAAGCACACACACACACACACACACACACACACACACATATCGACACCCACCCACGTGCATGCACGCACGCAGGGAAGAGGATGCCGTGCCGACACTCGCACACACGCACTGGATGGCTGGGTGAGAGAGCGGCGGCACCTCGAGCGTTGAGTGGTGTACATCGACGGAAGACTAGAAGTCACAACCATGACAGCGACGAAAGGAGAGGGAGAGGAGTGGGTGGTGGAGTGCGTGTGACGGTGGCAGTGGTGGTGGGGGAACGAACCGAGCGAGCAACTTCGACGGACTTGTGCGCACTTGCAGCGCCACGATCCATACACTGTATCATGACAGCTGCGCTTCGTGTAGATCCCTGCTCCCTCCCTTCTCCGTCCTTTCACGCGGATCACCCTGGCAAGGAGCTACGACGCTCGGCATCCTGCGCCGCCTTCACCCGCTCCATGTGCGCCACCAACCGCTCTCGCAGATTGTGTTCAAAGAGCGCTCGCTCGCGACTCGCCGTCAGCTCCCGCGCCTTCTGCTCCTCCACCCACGCTCCCAGCGCTGCCTTGCGTGCGGTCACGGACGCCAGCCGCGACCGCAGCTCCGCTACCTCGCTCTCGAGGACTTTGCACTGCGCTGCCGTCGCTTCTCGCGTGTCTTGGCCGTCCAGCAAGTGCGCTTGCGTGGCGTTGCAGCGTTCGCGGGCGAGGATGGCGCGGGCGTCGATGGAGAGCTGCGCCTCGTCGAGGAGGCGTCGGAGAAGGATACCGCGCTCGGGAAGATCGACGGTCACCTGCCGGAGCAGCTCCTCACCGAGGAGGCTTAGCTGCACCAGCGTCCGCTCCTTGTTCAGCTCCAGCACATTCAGCGTAGCGGCGACGGTAGCCGAGCCGCCACCGCTAGCGGACGTGGCCACCGGTTGCACTGGCAGCGGCTTCAGTGTGTGCGTGCATACCCACTTGTCTGGCGTAGCGAGGATGGCCGCGGCCGCGGCCCCTTCTCGCCCCTTCGCGGAGGCCGCCGGTGCCGATGCGGTGTGCTGCTGTCGTGAGCATGATGGATGGGCGGTGCTGGTGCGGATGAGCTGCAGCGGGCGACCGCAGCATCGTGCCTTCACCTTTTCCAGTACCTCGTTTAGTGTCCGCTCCAGCTTCACGAGATAGTCGCGCGGCGCCTGCACATCGCTCGTCCGCTCGAGGATGACCAAGACAGCACCGACTGGCACTTCCGTATACTCGCTAGCGAGCGCCTCACGGAGGGTCTCAATCTCTTCCAGCACGCTCACGTCGTCCGGGTGCGTCTCCAGGTGACGACGAAGGCGTGCTTGGCGCTGCTGGGCGGCCTGGCGCTGCCGCTGCACTGCCACGGCCGTCTCTTGGTGGATGAGGTAGTAGAGGAAGAGCCGCGGCGGCAGCACTGCATCCAAGGTGGAGCGCAACGTCGTCGTCACCACCGGCACCCGCTCGACGGCGGACGCTGTGTTAGCAGCAGCAGCAGGTGCGTTTTCCGTCGGCAACACTCCCACCAGCACATCGCGCACGTACGCTGGCAAATCTACGTCCGCGTCGTCCGCGTCATTATTCGGCTCAGCACCACGCCGCGAGTCCGCCAGAGAGAGCATCCGACGCAGCAGCTCGACGTACTCGACCGTGTCGGCAGGAACTTCGCGCATGCCGCTCAGGCACGCGGCGACGGTGAAGCTGCGCCGTGCCTCGTCGCGGTCAACGCTGCCAGCGCCGTCTGCCGACGTAGGGGAGAAGAGATAGTCTAGGATCTGATCCGCTGCCCATGTGCGGTACAGCTGGTCTTCGAGCACAGGCACCCGCGCTGGCGCACACAGCACAGCATCCTCTGCCTCATGGCCCGCCCTCGCCTTCGCTGACGCTGCAAGCTGCTGTTGATGGAGGTGCTTATCGGTGTTCTCCGGCCCGTGTGCTGCGGCCGCGGCTACGGTGGTGGCGGCGGCCGTGGGGTCTTCTTCGCTGTCACTCGGATGCATCATGGCTGTCTTGCAGCTGCGCCCCTGGCCCACCGCGACGGGCAGCAGCCGCATGACCATGTCCGACAAGTGCGCGTGCTGGTACGGCGGCTGTGCGTACGAGGTGGCGTCGGCCGTCGGCGGTACAGGGGACGAGAGTGGGTTGCTCTTGGTGGTGTAGCTGTCCGCATCGACAGAGGTCTGATGCGTCGCCTGCCGCTGCCGGAACTGAAGCTGGTGGCAGACAGTAGGGAGCACGTCTTTGAAGCGAAGTGGCAGCCGGGCAACGACTCTCGGGTCATCGCGTGCGGTGAACGTCAGCGGTGCGTCCAGCGCAAACGCGACGGCGAGGGGGTCTTCGGGGTACTTGTCCTTCTCGCCAGTAGTACCTACGCTCACCTCCAGCGTAGCGTCGTCCGGCGCGCCTTTTTCGCTATGCGTGCCGGAGGCATCGCTGTGATGCACCGCCACCGTCAGCGTAGCTGCCGCTCCCGCCTCTTTCGCGTGGACCGCCGCCGCGGCGGCATCACGGTTGCTGCCGACGTCTCTAACAGAGCGAAGCCCCCCTGCATTGCGCGACTTGACTGCCCTCATGCTCGTAGTCTTGCGGCCTGTGTTGCCTTGGCGCGTTCCGTTGCACCCTCCCTCTGAGGTGTCCCGGGCCTCGACTGGAACCGGAGAGGCAACCTTCGTGGCCCTAAACACACACACACACACACACACACACAGGCACAGACGTGCTACACACGGCCAACAAGCGCGAGGAGAGGAGACGCCTCTCTTCTTCTTTGGTACGCTTCTTCGCCCTGTCGAAGCTCTCCGCTGCTGCTGTGCGACGCGCGCAGTTTTCTCTATCACGCTCACTTGGTCAGTACCTCCACTGTGTTGTGTGCATCCCCGCCATGCACGTGCGCGCGTACGCCAAGACACCGGACAGACACACCCAAAGGAGGCGCATCGTTGATAGTTTGGGAGATCGTTAGAGAGGGAAGGGGCAGGGAGAGAGAGGGACAGAGTGAGTGAGTGAGTGTGCGTGCGTGCGTGCCCGGAGTAGGCAAGAGAATGAGCACTCCCATGCGAGAGTGTGCACCGTGCTCAACGAACAGGACAGTGATGGCGGTAGCGGCGGCGGTGGTGGTGGTAGTGGGGAGGACCCGGAACGGCACATCCGCAGACAACCCCTCCGCACACTACACACGCACACATGGCGGGGGTGGTGCTGGTGCTCTCCCTTGATAATCCACGCCCACCTTATCCCCGAGGGGAGGCCATACAGAGAGAGAGCTGGAGAGAGTTGGGGGTGGGCGGCGGGGAGGGCAGGGTGTGAGTCATACCGTTCGCTTCTTGGATTCCCGCTGCTGCTGTCTTGGCCTTGCTGCAGTGGCTTGTTGATGGCTTCAAGGAATAGATGAGGCGCGGAGAGAGGAGGGCCGAAGCGCAGCAGCTGAGCTGTAGCAGAAGGTTGTGTACACACGATAGATGAAGAGTTGGGGCGAGAAAGG